>NC_049991.1:16981433-16983720 GCF_000003815.2 Branchiostoma floridae | reverse complement strand
ACTCAGGCTAGTAACCAGTCTTACCTGATAAAATCTCAGAACCCCAAGCTGCAAGTCCAAATAATCAATTTTTTTCCGAAGGTATATAAGTTTAAAAAGGTATGACTGATTGAAAGGAAATTGCTTATATCCCTGTAAAATAGAGTTTCACCACAAAAACAACCAGTTGTGGTACCAAGTGAGTTATATAAACACTGCATGTTGGTAAACTGCCAGTATGTACATCCTTGTGGTGCAGTAAATACTGTAAATGCAGAAATGTTCGCGGTGGATTAATGTTCGCGGTTTTCGCGGTGACCACTTCACCGCGAACTTAAAACCACCGCGAAAATTTTTCTATTATGGTATTAGATTGCAGTCTATGGTGTTACCGCGAACTTAAATCCACCGCGAAAAGTCCTTTTCCCCGCTACCGCGAAATTAAATCCCCGCAAACTTTAATGCATTTACAGTAGATCATTCGGAAGCTCAGAATGTTTGTGTAAATTTCTGTCACAACATGCCTACGAATTAAGAGCTAAACCGGTTACAAGAAGAGCACCCAAACTCTGTGTGAATGTTAAACAATGTTGGTTATCTTAAAATATCCTCTTGTGAACAGGGGCAAATATTTTGATCACTCCATATATCATTATCTCTTGTTCAGATAAGATAACAGTGTGTATCAGTAGTGTCTGAGTCTGTAGTACATTAGATGGGATAAAATTGCCAGTAGGGGTCCATCAATTTACATGCCAGAAACACTCCTGGTATGCTGCCCCAAGATAAACATGTCTGTCTGGGTAATTCTTGCATCAATCTTGGCAGTTCTCTCAGCAGTTTGTGGTCAAAGTCTCCTTGGCTCATGCCCCAAAGGCAGCTAGAGCTTCCTCTGTAGCCTGCTACTGGTAATGGACTGTTTTTGATAGCGGGCCTAACCTTTACTTTATTAGTACTGCCACCGAAAGGCCGCCTTGGGACAATCAAGGAATAAAACTGGATATCAAAAACAACTCATAAGTAGTATTTTGACTTACTGGGGTATTTAAGTTATAAGCTAAGCAGATTTTTGTGAGCAAAGAATAGAACTTCTGTATAGTTAGATAGAATTGTCTATAAATTTCAATGAAAATAGAACAATTCTCATAAGTGGTATTCTAGGTGTCAGTTCAGAGACTGTGGACTTTTCATAAATCACTGTGTTATCAGGAAAGAATAGCATTTGCTTATGACTATCTAATACTATAAATAGTATAATAGATAGAAGGGGACAATCATTTTCATGTGCCAGTCTGGGAGTTGATACATGTGCAGTAAACAATTGATTACATGCTCCAATTCTTTCCTTGTCAGCCTTCAAGTAACCAAGCAACTTCTCTTTAGCTGCTATTGACAAGGGAATAGTTGGCTAATGTTTGGATTGTAAATCATCTCTGTTGATATAAGATGACATCTGCCTAGTCAAGTTGTCAGTACTTGAAAGAATAGCTGTACAACTTCATAAAGCGAACGAAAAGAAGTAAAACTACAGTAAGGTCCATGCAACTGGTTGAAAGGACACTACTATAAACTGCAAATTAGTGAAACCCATGTGAAACTAATCAAATCACCCAATCAATCACCTAACAATCAACTGTTCATTATCATATATTTACCCTATGATTACCAGTTCCAATTGTCCAAGTATCGATTTACATTTCATTGTACTTTAGAAAAGGTCAAATTCCAAAACCTGCACAGCATGTTTTGTGTGAGTGTGGTGTGTCAGAAAAGTGCATCATAATTTGTTACAAACAAAAACATTTAAATACTATCACCAGATTTCAGCCCTATCTTTAGAACTCTAATCATTATGATCTCTCACAATGCCATGCCCTTAGGCTGGGAAGTATGTACTGTACCAAGACTGACTGAACTTGGTCTGAGACTCTCTGTTGAACAATTCACACTCACATCTACAGATTCACATTCGAAGCTAGTGTGTCACCAAAGCTGGTGAGCTTTGCTGAAGGGTGGTTGTACTGGCTATATAGATACAGATAAAAATATAACTAAATCAGCAGCAAATGTAGGTTTGATCTACTTGAAACACACTTGATACAGAACAATAGATTTATGTGCCAAGTTCAACAATTCAGTTTTGCCAATATTTTCTTCAGCTTTTTCACAAAATCCTTGGTTTTAACCTTTTCTTTCATTATAGAGCAGCGTACATGCTTGTAAGGAAGTCAAGTGTTCCTGTGATTGACAAGTTCAGGTTCAAGTCTGTGGTAACAAAAACCCAGAGTCCCAGACACTTGTGGTATAC
>NC_049991.1:16943078-16981333 GCF_000003815.2 Branchiostoma floridae | reverse complement strand
TGCTTATATATATATTAGCTTCCTGCTTACATGTACTGATGTAGGTAGTTTTGTCCTGACAGAGAATCAACCAATCCAAGCTTAGACAATTTTACTTAAGTCTCTATCGGACTGACTATGCTGGCTATAGTATTATACTCTTTTTTATACTATAGGAGAAAAATTTGCCAGGGGAGTTTTGCTATCACTAGTATCAGCTTAGGAGTTGGTTGGCGGGGGAAACATGAACCTTAGTGTGGACTGATAGAGTCCTCTGGCCATTTTCCAGATTTTTTTTGGCGAATTCTAAGTTGTGTAATACAACATGTATTTGACTTTGAGGTTCTCAAAATCTGACCTTTTTTAATACATGTATCCAGTACTAAGAAGGATGTGAGGAAGAGGCAAGCAATATTTCTTTTAAATAAATGGCATCTAGCTTAGTTTGCAATCATTCAGTTCTACACCACAGCCCTTGACATGAAGGAATGTTGGGCCCTTATTGATTGCCTTGAAAGTCAAATGTTTGAAGTGTTGCAATAGCATACCCTGTGTGCAGTTTCGCATGAGTATAGATTTCAAGTGTACAGTCTGTACTTCAATGTGAAAGGAAGTCACACTTCACTGAATTGAGATGGGTTTATATCTTTAGAAAGGTGTATCCTTTACACATGAATTACATATGGTAAATACTGAAACAAATGCCATGATAGTTCTGTGAAAAGTGTGATATTATCATTTTTATTAGGTGTGAAAATTTGAATTTCCACAGTAATTTACCATCAATCGCACACACCATGATTCAAAACTTGACAGATGGCCAATTATATTATTAATTTGTTCCATCCTTCTTCTAATCCCAGCATTTTCATTGCTCTATTGAGCAAGACAAATTAAACTGTTACTGTGCCAGTCTCTGCATAATATTCAACAGTTCCTTAGTGATTGCTTAAGCCAGTTTGTATGGTAATCATAGAGGAAAGTGGGATAATCTGTCAATGTCAACTACAAGTGCATCAATGGCAGTTTCAAGCCCAGGCCCTTTGTATAGAACAGAAAAATGTAGAATGCACCATTCTAACTTCATATTCTCTAAAACTTGGCATGGTAGAAGGTGGATACCCCCAGACAATGTAGAAAGTGTTCCTTGTGTCAAATGTATACGATATCTGTTTAAACACCCCCATTGCCGTATTGTCACTCAGGTCAATTTGAGCTAACACCTTGTAATCGGAACTACCTGATAATCGGAAAAATTGCACTGGAAAATGAGCTTTCAAAATAAGCGGCTTCTACTGTAAATACAATACCAACACGTGTATGTGATGTTTCTCTGTTTTCCCCAGCCTACTCTAATGGACAACTTGCTGAGTACCATGAAGTTTGTGCTGAGTGGCATGGGGCTGCTACGGATCAACCTGTCCAACCCAAACAACAAGGTACTGTGTACTTATGACAAAATTTAAACAAACATACACACAACTATAGTTCGTAGCTTGAGAAGCTTTCGAGACGCACCCTGTCTCAGTATCAACCCGATGACTATCTCATCTTGGAGTTTCATTGTCATGTAAGGCCACACCAATTTAATTTCTTGGTTCACGGATTTTTTCATAAAAAATATGGAGCGAGAGGGCGAAATAAAAATAAAAATAAAAATTGTAAAATGGTTGGGGTAAAGGTAAGGGCTAATCCAAAACATAAAGAATAAAAAGCTTTCAGCTTGAAAAAAGTAAAAAAGACTATTACTGTACAGTAACAGCACCTGTTCGTTGAAAATTACAAAAGTGGTGTCAGTTTTTATGTTTGCTACACCAGAAAGCTGGCGAATGGTTTCATTTATGGTGAAAATTTGCTTAGTGGTAATTTTTATGTTTATTTTTTTTTTCCAAAAAATAGGAGCGAGCGAATCCGTGAACCAAGAAATTAAATTGGTGTGGCCTAACGGCTGATCATGATAGACGTTGTCACGTGACAAGACACAGTCATAAACAGGCCTGAGATAGTGGCACCTCCTGTCCCCTTTTAAGGTGCTTTGTTGTTTGTAGATCTAGATAGGCTCCCTCACACCCCTTGCAAACCAGTCAATCCAGGGATCCTGATCAAGTACCTTGTCCCAGTCTATTTTATGCTGTTCCTAGCTGACATGTTCCACCACAGGCAAAAACTGTACTGTGTTGTTCTTACAAGAGAAACATGCCACTGGGTCACACAGGCAGAATGTAGCTGCTGACAGAGGAAAACAAACAACTCCCACTTTCAATAACACACAGCAATGGCAGTTCCTAAAAAAAATGCTACTGGAAACAAGTTTTAAGTTTTAACTCTTGTTGCTGATTCATGAGAACCTCAGCGTGTTGCATATGTCTAAGTTATCTAGTCAACATGTAAAATCTAGATAATATATTTGTAAAAAGGTATTGCTCAGACTTTTGTAATTGCACTGTGAGCTAGCCTTACTAGTTATACAGTATAATGGAGTCATAACGATATTTAGTAGATGAGAAAATAAAATACAGACTTGATCATTGGCCACCTAGCAGCTTCCTATAAGTATAGTATTGCAACAATATGACTTTTCAAAGAATTTATGATTGCATGAGTTATCTTTTATTTTGTTCAGTCCAGTGTGAAGAAATGTCCACCTCTCTCTCCTCACAGATCCATGCGCAGACAGTACTGTCCTCCAGACGAGGGTTTGGAGAGGACCTGATCATGTTCCCTTTTGTAACCCACGCCCTGAGGTGTCTGTGGAGTGACCAGGGAGTCAGGCTGGCTGTGGCCAGGGGCTACGAGTATGAGCTCAACGACTCAGCGCTGTAGTAAGTACATTTGTAGCAACTTGAAAAGTGCTGTCTCCAGGACCCATCCTTCCGTCCCGGGACAGAAATTTGCTTGTTGGGACGGGAAAAAATTGCATTCATTCTGTCCAAAAAATCTGACCTTCATGACACAAAATTGATGATCATGTATGTTCTGAGGCTTAAAATAGGGGTGGCGCATGACCCATGAAACCCGTTACGGGGCCTCAAAACGCTGAAAATGCACCGAAATTAGAGTCTTCAAAAACATATATATCTCACCAAAAATGCTTGGAATTTAATACCAGCAGCTGGAGAAAGTTCTTGTCCGTCTATTTGACCAAGTTTTATTCAAATATCGCCGTCTATAAGCGAGGAATTGACCATCGGGTGACGCGGGATTTCGCGGCGGCGCGCGCTCCCTCCCGCCGCCGCGCTAAAACTGCACAGCACTCGGTGACGCAAAGCACCGATTTCGCTACGTCACATACACAACAGCTAAAAAAGCTAGCATTCAATTTGTAGCCAAGACTACCAGCTTCAAAACGAGGCAAAAATGAAATCTGTACGACTTTCCAGTCAAAAAATATTCACCTTCAAAATCTTAAAATTGATTTTTCTCAGGATATTACCCCGCAAAAAAATTTTTCATTTTTATATTTTTGAAAAATTGAGAAGATTAGCTTTTCTTTCATACCAAATTCGCATATATTCGAGCGCGTGCGGCCGGCGAAATATGGGGCTACTTTCAGTACTAACCGACGCGAGTTTTGGGGAAGACAAGATGGCGGCGAAGCCTGACGCCGAGCCTGACCCGATCGTGAAACCGTCGACATCCGGCCTTGAGACACCCGATTCGGTGGATGAAATGCCAGGTAAATAATTTTTACAGGTTCTTGTGGAATTTTAAGCAGTTTTAGCGTGCTTTATTCCAATAAATTATCGGAAAAATGTGCGTAGTAAAGTTGTTCACCATTGGATTCTTTGTTAGAAAATGTATCTGATTTTTTTTTTGCGTTTATCGTTTCATTTTCCGTTCATTAGCTTGAACCATGTGTACATATTTTTGTAGTAGACCTAGCTTGAATTTGTGATTGAACACTTTTGATGCAAAATACGTTTTTTTGATGCCGTAAAGTTGAAGTTTTTAACGGTTTATGCCGAGCCAGTGAGGGGGAGGGGGGCGGTTCATATGATCTGCATACGTACTAATAACTTGTAACTTATGCTCCCAGCTGCTCTTATTGTGTTGTTGACTTGTTCCTTCATTATTTGTTCATATAGTTCATAATACATATTTTTTGTTACAATATTTTCATATTCATAGGCTAGTTTATTAATTTTGATAAATATATAATTAGTAACTACTAATATTTCTAGTAATAATAATTAGAAACTATTATATGTTGCAACAAATGTAAACTGTTGGAAATATTGTTTGATGTAGTTTTTGCACTCTTTTTGGCAGAAAACATCAGCAATGTCAAGAAGAAAAACAGAGATCCATCCATGGTGGGAGTTGACTGTGAAACTGCTGGGATCACACTGGAAGTGTTGCAGAAGGGATGGAAAAGCTCGGAACAAAGAAGTAAAGGCCTCACGGAAATGATGGTCGCTGAAATCGAGTACTATCGCCAAAGGTACATCAAGCTGTATACCTATAAAGACGTCAGAGAGTGGCTTTCAAGACTTCTAGGCCCAGAAGCCTATGAAGGTGTGGGGGACAGCACCTTTCAGTCACACATCAGAGGCTTTTGGACAAGGGCTAAGAAGTTAAAGAGCGACAGAAAGGTGAAAGGTAATGAAGAAAAACTTCAAGAAATGCGAACCAAAAAGTACCAACCACCTGGACACAGACCAGAACGCGCAGAGCCACAGCCATCATCTTCCGGAACATCAGCAATGTTGCAGTCAGCAAAACGTCAAAAACAATGTCTGGAAAAGGAACTCAAAGAAAAGGACAAGGAAGTGAAGCAGCTGGTGCTTGAAAAGTTTGCAGTGGAGAAAGAGGTACAGAAAATGAAAAGAAAAAGAGAAAAGGAGGACAGTCAGCTGGCAAAAAAGAAGCGTGTATTGCTTGACCAAGAAGCAAAAATGAAAAAGAAAGCGTCAAAACTCAACCTGAAAAGCTGGAAGGACAGAGTGAAGAGGAGAGATCTGAAAAGTATGCAGTCCCAAGAAGAAATTGCACACCTTGTCGAGAAGTGTTCCAACCTACAAACCAAAGTAGAGAAACTGACAAAACAAAGAGAAAGCCAGCGAGTCAGGCTCCAGTACTACAAAAAGAAGAAGGCCAAGATGCAGGAAGAACTGACAGTACTTAAAAAGAATGATAAAGCTAGGGACAAAGAAATGTCGGCGCTTATTGCTCAGGTTGAGGACTTGACAACACAGCTCGAAGATGGAGAAAAGAGCATAGATCTTCGCGAGGGACCACATAAGAACAGCCCATTTAAGGACGAGGTCAGACTGACCTACATGAAGCTACTGTCCTTTAATGTCAGTTCTCGCATTGTGACGCCTGTTGTGCATGCTGTCCTTACAACTCTTGTAGGATTCAACACTCAATTGGAAGATCTTCCTGGGCATACATTCTCACAGCTGATAAGAGAAGAAAAAAACATTGTGTCAACCATACATGCCACTGAGAACCTGGAAAACGCAAACCTTGCTACCCTCCACAGTGATGGAACAAGCAGAGACGGGAAAAAGGTGGTTGGATTTCAGGCCAACACAGCAAAACTGCGCACAGAAACGCTTGGAGTGCCACAGGTGCCAAGCGGAGAGTCGGCAGACCAACTCGATGCCTTCAAGTTCATTCTTGACAAGATGGCCAGCCTCACCAGTACACCAGAAAACAAAGTCCAAAAGTCCAAGGAGCTGCTGGCAAAGTTCAAGAACACAATGGCTGATGGCGCTTCCAGCCAAAAGATGTTCAATCGGCTTGTTGAGGCTTACAGAGCAGAAGTGCTGCCCGATGTCATTCAGAACTGGAGTGAGCTGGATGGGCCAACTAAAGAAAAGATGGCCACAATGAATCATATGTATTGTAATCTGCATGCCCTCATAGGGTTTGCGACATATGCAGACGAGGCCCTCCACAAACTTGAAGGTGTATGGCGGAAGTTAAAGGGGTCACCACTGGGTGTGGAGAGTCTGAAAGAGTTTCAGGACAAGGACGGCAACTACAGCTGGTCACATGCCGACTCTGCAACTCAAAGGCTCATACGCACAGCATGTGAAGCTTTCTGCCCCAATGGCAACCAACAGGCAGGCCGGATACTGGAGTTCCAGTTATACCTAAATGTCAGGCACCAAATGAAGCGGGACACTCGTATGCATTCGTTTGTTGCCAACCGTTTCAACATCCTGTTCGAATGTGCCGCAGGTGTTTACTACCACAGTAGTCACCTGCGGACCATGTTTGAGGAAGGGTACGTGAAAGCAGCAAACAAGCTGCTACGTGCAGTGTTGGCAGACCTGACCTGTGAACCTCTCCTGGCAGGTTGCAGAGCCTTGGGTATCATCTACGTCCACATCACAGAGCCGTACTGGAGGCTGGTCGAGAGAGTTGATGTCCACATTCTCGACCTCACCAAGTCCCTCCAAGCAGTACTGGTCCTGTTCGAGCAGTGGTCCAGAGATGCTACACCCCTTCTTCAGCCTGACCTGCCACCAATCTTCTCAACACCTACAGGCCCACTCACACCAATTCAAGATGAAATCTTCACAAGTTTGTATGCCGAAACAAGCGAAGAAATGGCATACCTCACAAAACAAGCACTGGAACTCATGATGTCCAATATCAGTGTGGTGATCAAGAGGCGGTTCAAAGACCAAACAGCTCTTGCCAACAGCGATGATCCGACTCTCAGGGCACAGACTGCTGATATGAATAAATCTAACAGAAGAGGGGAAAATGATTTCGGATATTGGGCCTACCTTCAGAAGGACAAACCGTCACTGGGTGGGATGGCGGCGGAAGGACAGCTTATGTTTAAGTTTAACTGCACTGCTGCCTGGCTCGATGCACTGGTCACAGAAGACCCAGTGAAGTACAAAGCTATTCTTCGGCAGGCCAGGAGGCAGAGGGCCGAGTGGCACAAGGCATACAAAGACCGAACGGGAGCCCTGCGGGAGAGACAGGAAGTGAAGCTGAGGGACAGTGCAGAACAACATGAAGCAAAACTCAGAAAGAACGAAGAAGCACTACAAGCACAAAGAAACCTGCTCCAGAAGCATGGTGGTCCTGTATCAGCTAAGACAACTTGCAGTGAATTCTTGAAACACATAGAATCACTTCCAGACAGGACACAGAACAACATCCTGAGGAAACAGATACAATACAGCAAGGCCATGAATGCAGAGTTGGCAAAATCACACAAGCAACTCTTCGTGTTGTCATCAAACGGCCACCCACATGACACTCCACAACTCAGGGCAAACCTTCAAGCCATAGTCTCTTCCCAAGGTTTCATCCCTGACACAGACCCTGGAACAGAACCACCTCCACAACGCCCTGCTGCACCTACATTCAGCAAGGAAGATGCAGAAGATGAGATTGACAGGATAAAGGCACAGTTTACTGCTAAGGTTGTACAAGTTCCAGATGTACGGGAGACTGTAAATGCTGCAGAGAAGAGAAATGACAAGGAGAATGAAACAGCAGGCCTGTCTGATGAGAGGGAAGAAGAAAGAGAGAGTGATGGAGAAGAGAGTGGAGAAGAGGAAGGAGACAGTGATGGGGAAGAGGAAAGAGAGAGTGATGGAGAAGAGAGTGGAGAAGAGGAAGGAGACAGTGATGGAGAAGAGAGTGAGGAAGTGGAGAGTGATGATGATGAGAGTGAGAAAGAAGTCTCTGAACATCCAATTGCTGTGGGAAGTATTGTTGTTGTTGCGTATGAAGACGATTGGGCAGTGGGGGAAGTCACTAAGCTGGAGAACTCTGAGTTTTCTGTCAGTTTTATGACTCGGACGAGAAAGGAACTAGGCGTCCACGTCTTCTACTGGCCAGATCGTCCAACAACTTACCCAGTGGAAAGAAAGTTTATCCTGACGACCCTAACAGCAGATCGGCTTAAGCTTAAGGATGTATCGAACACCAGGAAAGCACTGATAAGAATAGAGGGATGGGAGGACATTCAGATGGAGTACACCTGTTACTACAACAGGTATTTCGCCAGACGACAACCCCGGGCAGCGAAACGACAGGCAGCAAAACCACGAGCAAAAAAGTCATCCTGAAAGACAGAAAGAGACATTGTTAGTATTCCTGATGATGATGTAACTTAAAACTGCAGAAAGTTCTCTTGCAATGTTCCAAGACTAAGGTCATATGATATAGTGACTATTTGCATTTTATTTTTAATTTTTTTTTCATTATGTCCGTCCGAAGTGAAGTTGAAGTTTAATCCAATGCTGTCTCAGGACTTCAGAATGACAGATACAATGTATAAGGCTGGAAATACAGCCTTTATAAATATGTTAGGTATTGTATATCAAAACAGCATGCTAGGAGTAGGACATCATGGAGATGACACAATTGTGACTTGGAAGGAGAACATCATCTGGAAAAGAAAAAGACTTGAGTGAGAACATGTTTGGTACTGTTTGATAGATATTTTCTGAGCATAACAAAGAAGGGCTCTTGAAGGATTCTTACAAAGTGTTCATCATATTCTGTAAACTTGTTTAGGGAACTATGTTTTGGTTTTCAAAACTAATAGGTGATAACACTGTTTCGTATATTAAGGTTATGTACGATTGCGAAATGATAAAATGTGATAAAACTCATATTTCTTGATGAGATACATCAATTTTAATAGCATATTTGGATTCAGCACGTGTCAAAACCCCTTAGGAGTAAAAGATGTTCAGATTAATGAAGGTAGTAATGAAATATTGTAGTTTCGCATATTTAATGAGCTGACTTAGAAATTATTGCAGCCGAAATCTCGTTAAAGGTCATAAAATCATATTTCTTGATGAGATATATCAAATTTGATTGCATAGTTGGATTCAGCAGGTGCCAAAACCCCCAGGATACCAATTCTGATTGAATTGATGAAAGCATATGAGAAATACAGTAAGTTTGCATATTTAATGAGGGGACTTAGAAATTTTCGCGATGACCTTGATTGGCGTACGGGTTTGAAATGTCAATATTTGCTATAGTTTAGGATTGCGTAACTCAGGAAATAATGATGCAAGGTGGCTGTTTTTTGTACAATGTTTAATATGACCACAATAAAGTCATGTAAAGGTGAATTGATGCCTGTGTGATGTCCTGTTCTTGAGATATAACAGTATGAAATATGATAAAAATGGCATATCTAAGAAATCCGTAAAATCCGAGGCCCAAAATTGAAACTTAAATTTCCAATATCTCAGCCATACAACATCCAATTCACTTCAAACAAAGACCATTCTGTTCCTTTCAGTGAGCTTTATCTGGTTAACTAAATTGTGACTGGCATACAACAACTTTAATTTTTTGTCCAACACCCCTACTTAAAATGACAGATTTAACATAGCAACTTAACAAGATGAGCTCCCAAACAATGTGCATGATGGAAAACAAATCTAAAGCTGGAGACTGCCCTGATCTTGAACCTCATCCTTTTATGTCATAGCTTTGGAATGACATGTAAGTTCGAAGGATCTCTGAAACAGTATGAAAAGAATTTTTGTTCAGCCAGGCATTGTTACAATTCTATTCTACCGAATGGACAATTTTTGGGTATGAGAAAGTTCCCATTCAACTTACTAGTATTGAAACTGTCTGAATTTTCCTGTTGTTATTTCCAGCTTGTTTGAGAACATGGACAGGATCTGCCATGAGAAGTTCCAGCCCAATTCAGAAGACGTGATACGGGCCCGAGTCAGAACTACAGGCATCCTGGAGACGGAGTTTGCCATCAGTGGGATCATGTTTAGGTAATGTCTTCACCATTCTTTTCGTTTTTTATAGCTAGAGTCAATGTTTTATGATAAGTTTTACAAGCTAGCACCAAATGGCGACTTAGCCCTGCTTATTGTAAGCTCCTCATAATTTAGCCCCTGGCCGCAAAGAGATCTAGTAGTCGGCCCACCCGATATCAATAACAACTGAGAAACCACACTTATTTTCTATCCTGTAGTGACAAGTCTCTATTGTGTACTGTAAGACATTGCTTGTCAAAATGTTTGCATCATCCTCTATTCATATGACACATTAATGGATTCAAAGACACAAATATTACATTGATTTATGTCTCCTTTATTTATATAGTCTAAACACACTGACTATAGCATGACACTCCGAAATGTTGAAACGCACAGTGAATTGTTGCTATTTTCCGCTTGGTCACCATTGGTCACCATTGCATTACCGCATCCTTCAAAAAGATGTTAAGAGAAGAGGCAAAAATAATATTAGTGTCTGGTTTGTCATGCCACATGTTAACCAATAACATGAAATATTGTACATTGTATTTGTATGTGCAGGATGTTTGATGTTGGTGGTCAGAGGTCAGAGAGAAGGAAGTGGATCCAGTGCTTTGATGATGTCAAAGCTATCCTGTTTGTCACAGCATTAAGTGGTTATGACATGACGTTATTGGAGGATTCCAATGTGGTAAGGATTTTTTTATACCTAATAGTTTTGTATTACTATAATACCATCATCATTATCTTGGAATGCAGCAATGCTATTTTAGTGGCTATACGTATGTCATACTGTAATTAAAATACTGGCATAATCATGATGAATTTGAATGCTATATATTCAATGTACCCATGAAAGAAAATAATTTGTAATTGGTAAATGTTTTATATATATATATTTCTCATTATGAATATGAGAAGGGTACTTTCTTCCAAATGAATGGAGTTTGGAATATCTTGTACTTCTAATGAGCTTAAGTCTGTTTGGCTTTGCAGAATCGACTAGAAGAAAGTTTGAGACTTTTCAGCTCAATTTGCAACAACCTCTTCTTCAAAGACACCTCCATGGTAAGTGAGCATTGAATTCTTTATAGAAAGAAAACTATAGGACATTCAATTTACATTATAAATAAAAAAGCCCCAGAAAATGACATGACATGTTACCCCCTAACCTGAATATGCTGCATTATATGTATTTTTGTAAAGTGCACATACTGTAAAACACACACATACAAAGACAAACAGGCAGACACACAGACAGACAAAAAAACTTGTGTTGAAGTCGTTTAACTGAAAATGGACATAGGGGCTTTGTTATTGATTTCATGTTGTTCAGTGTATTATAAGCAGCTACTGCAGCACTATTTGCCTACAGAGCTTGTGTGTTATGCCAAAGGGCTGTTATACTGGCTGTATCCATACAGATAGCATTGCCAAAAGGGAAGTGTTTTGTTAGAAGACTATGACGGATTTCTTTGCTTTCTCTCCCCAGATTTTGTTCATGAACAAAGTGGACTTGTTCCAGGAGAAGATTCTTAACTCAGGAAGACACCTCAGATATTACTTCCCTTCTTATACAGGTAATGTTATTTGTCAAATAGATTAAAAAAGGGAAAGCGGTGTCTATCATCATATTCTTGAAAGAAACTGATGTCAGCAATGCCTGGTAGTGCTAGAAATATGTAAACATGTAAATATTCAATACAATAAGCTAGATGGTGATTTTTAACCACAGTGGTTGGCAAGCAGTCACTATGGAGGATGGTACTCAGGCTATACCTGACTTATGTTAGAAGGTAAAAGACAGTGCAAAGAGAGGGATGGGTTCTGGCTTCCAATACTGTGTCCAAGACGCAGTCTATAGATAACAGACCACTGCCCACAGCCTGAAAAAAAGGCTATAAAACTACCTTGACCTTTCTATGACATCATTCAATTTCTGCTTTTCTCTAACCACTTACAAGTCACTATGGCCTCCTTCGGTCAATATTGACCATGGTAAAATCCTAATGATATCAGCCCTGCAGCGTCAACTGGCTAAACAGTCCTATACGAGAATGACAGTCTCTGCCACATAGAGCACATCTGTAAGCTGACTCAGGTCTGTTGCAGCATTCTTTTCACAGGATCCGTTTTTCTTCTGCCATGCGCATCAGTCTGGTTTCTCCTGTTCATGATTTACATGTTTATGATTTATTTGTATACAGGTTCAGATTGTGATGTGGACTCCGCTGCTCGTTACATCCAGCACATGTTCCAGGGCTGCAACAAGAACCCCTCCAAGGTCATCTACCCGCACTTCACCACGGCAACCGACACCTCCAACATCCAGGTGGTGTTCCAGGTCGTCATGGATACCATCATCAGGGAGAACCTGGAGGCCGCCTCGCTCTTGTAGCAGGAAAGGGACAGTGATCTGGAAACAGTTTAGTTCAGATGGACTGATGAGCTAAGCTCCACTGGTCTTGAGAGCGAAGATGGACACTATCTACAGTAATCACAGGTTCATTGTACCTGGAAAATCTTCCTACCGGTAGCTCTTTTTTACAAGTACAGTGAACAGTGGACCACAGCTAAATGTCTGATCCTAAGGACTGCAGCCCTCTCCTTTAGCATGCATGTTTTTCAAGCAACAACAGCTTCAAACTCCTCCATCCTCTTGGTACAGAGGCAGAGTTGCTAACAAATGGACTGTGTACTCTATGCAGGAAATTCTTGCTCATGCTTTTTGATCCAGCTGAACAATTGGAGCTTTCAGTGAAAAAGGTTGGACCACTTCTCAGTGACGTGCCCTGCACCCCTATGGGTGAAATGGAACTTGCCATGTTACAGCTGTGTCCTCTCAGCAGAAGCTCTATTTGGACCATACCACTACAAGAAAATGGGCGGGATGGCAATCTTTTTTTTTTCAGAATTCCTTTCCTGAAAGATAGACAAATACAATGTATATGATACAGAAATTGAAGGTTTCTAGAGTGTTTCCCATCATATCTGCTAATCATGTGTCTTTTGGACTAATTCAAATGATGACCAAAGCAAAACAAAATTGTTACTACAGCAAATGACATATAAACACTAAACTCCTTTACTTTGGTATACAAAGCTATTTCATAACCTTTGTAACTTGTGAAATGGCATCTTTTCTACTTGCAGATACGGAAACAAGGAAACAGGTACCCTTTGTAAGAACTTTCTGGAAGTTTTCGCTTACAATGTGGAAATTCTGTCTTACTATATTTCTAGACCACTGCTTTAAGATCTGACTAAAAGTTGTATGTATATAGAATTTTAAGTGTTAAAAATTTTACCATTCCATTAATACAAACTGCATTACTGTTACGTAACATCATTAGAACACTTGTTACCTAGTTTATGAAAGCTCTCCAATCTGACAGTATGTTTTGGAGCTGTGTGTGCTACCCATGAAGAAAGGCAGCTTGTTTTGTAAATATGAAATATTTATCTTTCAAAATGAGATGTTGGAAAAATTTATGTACATAATTGATAAGTGAAAATGTAGAGATATGCTACGTATTGCAGTTTGTTAATCCAAACTAGATAAAGTACAGATCATAGTGTATTTTATTACAACAAATGTTTTTGTTTTTAACTTATGTGATTACTTTAGATTTTATGCTTTTAGTTAATTTACAGAAGCAGAGAATAGTTTTGTTCAATGTATACAAAATTGCTATACATGTAGTACTATGCATATTCCATACCTGTACCAGGGGAGATCAATAAGTTCTCGGCCTCGCCCAAAAATAATAATAACAACTCAAATTTAAAGGCAGAAACCGAGTAACGCCTGCAAAGTAATGATCACAATGATTTGAATTTTGGTACACATTCATAAGAGACTTCATACTTGACATCTAGGCTACGAAATCTAGTTGTGGGGCCGCGTGGCACAATCGGCAGCACGTTTGACTCAGGTCCTGAGTTCAAACCCCGCCGTGTCACCGATCTTGTGCCCTTGAGAAAGGCACTTTACACGACTTTCCTATAAAGGCTACAAAAGTCTTCAGCAAATTGAGGTTGGTAGCCTCAAAAACGAAAAAAAAAAAATCTGAGTTGTCGTTATTTCTTCTGGGTGAGGCCGAGGACTTATTGATCACCCCTCGTAGCTTTCAGTAGAGATTGTAAAAGCAGTTTTGTTGCAGCCAAAATAAATTCTCAGCATTTCTTTTATGAAATGTCCTCTATAACTTAACTGGCATGTTGCAATTGCATTGGGCTGAGTATGAGCCTTCTCTTTTGACATCTATTGTATGATGCAAGGACATGTAATGCTAGTTCACCTTTATCTGTGGGGTAACCTATATTCGTTCTTTTTGAAAAGATGGCATTTATGGATATCATAGATCAAGTCAACGGACGGTGGTTTCAAACTGCAGTATCTAGTATGTTTTTATGTATTGAAAATATTGCAATTCGAGGCCAACGTTCGGCGACTTGATATCCATAAATACCCTGTTATCAATGGATATAGGTTACCCCTCGGATAAAGGTGAACGAGCGTATGGTCACATTATGTTTAGAAAAAGTTCAAACTGGTTCAAGATGCTAGTAATTATAGCTCACATGAGATTTTTGAAATATAGAAATATTACTATACCAGAAATGCCATGAGAATGAGATGCAACTTGTGATGCATCCATAAATGGAGGGTAGTATTAAGAAGAAGAAGAAATACCCACATCAAATGCTTCTGATAGATGAAAGCTTTTTACTTTTCGGCTAAGAGATTGAAGTATGCATTATTTTTGGCTTGCATGTCCCTCAAAGTATATGTGTGTGTGTCTGAGTGTGTGTATGTGAGTGTGTGTGTGTGTGCGCTTGCATGCATACGTGTGTGTTTCTGTGTGTGTGTATGTGCGTGCGTGTGTGTGTGCGTGTTTCCGCACTGCAGTTTCTGTATATTCTGCCAGGTGGAACTCAGCAGTTTCTGTATGTTTCACGACATCGTAGTCTGCTATCTCAAATTTCCTTATTTCAAAAGTTGCCAATAAAAACACCGAATTTTTCGTCGCCAAAAAAAAAGCCGCTTTCAATGTGTACTTTATAAACCACCTGTGACAATGACGCAATGCACATCTTTTGTTTGGTTGCGTCCGTTCCCATGATGCACAGCAAATCCAAGATGGACGGCGGCGGTGCGTACGGAGCGGGCAAGGCGGGAGCGGCTTTCGACCCCGTAGAATTCATCAAGAGACCCCAGGTCATCTGCAGAATAATATCCTGGGTAAGTGTAGCTTCCCTAGATTGTCCGCAGGTTACGTGGCGGCGATATCTCTTGTTCTAAGCGGCGCGCAGGGGCAGTTTGTCCAACAACCTTGTCTCTTTTCAACCGCGAGATTCGCCCTTGCGGCTCTCGCAGGTAATTTTTACGGCCCATTTTCCGGGTGTGCTGTTGATAACATTAAAGTTAACTGCCTTCACGAGAGACAACTGGGAATATATTATTCAAAATTCTACGATATTTATCTGTAGTTAGCGCAGAGTGCGCTGTTAGCCACTACGAACAGTATGGGAGGGCGGGGTGCACCTGTGAAATTATTCACAGGGAGATCCCTTTTCAATACCATGTCATGTGAGAAAGGTGAACGCAATTTTCTATTCTGACGCAAAAAGGACGTCCCTTGGGACCTATAACCCCCAACGGCGAGGAAATATATCGTAATCTGTGGCACGATTGATGTTTATATCGAGATTTTGCGGCGCGGTGTATTACTGATGTGTTCGTAATGTTGGACGGAAAATCGGCCAGCTGATAATAGGAGAGTCACATGACGTTGTGGAAGGGTGTGAGTCACAAGGCTCTGGCACATCACTCCGCTGTTATCACGCTGTGTGGAGGGTAGAGGGTGTGCTCTCCCTCTCACAACTCTTAATCAATCAAGCAAATACTACAATTAGTGCTACATACTCTAATCTAATTGGCACATGAAAGAAAACAGAGGCTAAATGAAATGGAGTGTAACCAAGGAGCTTTTATATAAAAGCTCCTTGGTCAAGTTGGTGTAACTAACTAAACCTAAAAGATAGGGAGTCTTTGCCAACTACATTCAAAATTCACTATCCAGTTATAACGTTAACATCATGTAATGTTTGCACTGTTTCGCCAGTGTGGGAGGCTGGCTGGCCGACATTCTTTGTCGTCTCAGGTTAGGGTGTGATGTTGACAAACGTTAGGTCACGCTAGGACGTTAAGGTTTGGGCGCCCGAGGAGGTGACATTACATGTAGTGTAGTACTAGTATTGCTGGGGCCACTCCTTCTTACCGGTAGTTAGACTATGTCACTCCCAGTTTACATTATATTTCTCACTCTTTAAAATAAGTTGTTGTTGTTGTTGTTTCTTCAGGGAGAAACGGACATGAGAATACAGTCATTTTTGTTTTGAAAAGAACAAAGACTATCGTGCATTATGTTGCCATCGCTTACAAATCATCTGTAATGTGTACTTGTAAGCCACTATGTTAAGACGATTTCAACACAAGGAAGATGGAATGGTAAGATCTGCTAGAGAGCAAACCATTAGAAAAATAAATTGGTACAGATATGCTTAGTAACTATTGTTAATATTGATATCAGTCAGGAAACATGCAGGGGAAGCTAAAAGAATGCTAGCACTGTTTATCTTTTACTGTAGCTATAAAAAAATTATTTACAACACACGTATTCCAGTTTTAGCCATTTTAAGGACACTGGGCCTCGGTAATAATCATTTGCTTGTATGACTCCATGTTTATAACACTGTGACTCACAAGCATCACTCAATATCAGAAGCCTTTTAGTCATATCTCTAATGGTACGGCATTCCTTGGTTTCATCATGTTGCTGTATAAACAACATACATCACTGGCTTCTGCAAATATTTGAAATGTTGATAAATCGAAACCAAATTGGTTTCTTTATAATGCCTTCCTAGGTCATTTATATTATACACAATATAAATTGTAAGCAAGAGAAGTACCAAAATCAGTCAGTAGTATGAGATATGAGGCCAAGATATGATATGATTTGTAAGTTGACTTGAATGACACTGCTGTAGCTGGTACTGCTAAATGTACCTCTGGTCAACTTTGACAGAAAATTAGCTTTTAGCAGTGGATCGGCCTATCTACAATTCAATATCTTCACCTGCAAACTGAATTTTGTGCATGTTTGATATGTTAATGACCTTACCGCAGTGACATTGTAACGTCTTACAATTCAGTTTGAATCAAAGGAGTATATGATTATAACTACGTACAATTCAGTATAGATCAAAAGAAGTTACAATTGAGTGAATTTGAAACGGTTTATGTCAAAGTACATTATCTATTTTGATTCAATTTTCTTTTGCATACACAGTGTAATTCCCAATACATATTGTAAATACATATGTACGCATGCACCTGTACATTTGAAATGTATAGGTTCATGCGTACATTTATGTTTACTATATGTATGATTATGTATGTATATTCTAACTGGAAGGTTTATTCTGCTCCTTGCCTGTGTCCTGCCCATTCTGATGGATTAGTAAACGTTACACCAGTCACCTTTTGTCCTTGGTGGCCGTACCATTCATAATACATAGGACCTGCCAGAGGTGCATATTGCACAGGTCAACAGTACATCATTTTATATGACTGAACCTGCAAATGGTTACAAATAGATGTACATATAATAATGATCATGTTTTTCTATAATATTACCATTCAGAAGTTGTATCTGTCTGGTATTGTATATTATATGTAAAAGAAAGGAAGAAAGTTCATCATAATAACAATAAACTTACTACATTTTGGGACCTACATGTATTTGTTCTTGAGTCTTTTAGAACTGATCATGCAAAAACAGGTAAAATCCCTGTAATAAATGATCACCACTCAGGGCGTTGTAATGTTACTGTCTGATAAGAAACAAAAATAAAGATAAGATAAAAAATTCATCATGTGACTGTAAAATAACAATATTGCAGTATCATTTGTATTTTTAGTATTTCACTGAGGTCAAGATTGCATCATTGTTGTATTACTCAACCTGTAAACAGTTGTAAGGTATCCCAGTGATGAATTATTACCACTTACCTCTCATGCCTACCGGTAATAAGAAAAACAAGCCAGAAATTCACCATCGTGACCTTCCGTTGAAAGAACATGCATAATAATTTGTCATAAACTGATAAAGTATTTTACAGAAGTCAAGAGTACAGGACATTCTAGATTCCCAAATCTGCAAACAGTTACAAAATTTTTCTCTGATACTTCTCAAGAACCACCCAGTATTTGTAGCTTTCTCAAAAACAAAACATAGCGAAATTGAAGATGCGCAAATGAGATATCCTATAGCATAATTTGCCATGAAGTAATCTAATTTCCCGGTGTCATCACACCCCCAGTAAGTAGTATCAGATTACCCCAAACCTGGTAACCGCTCCCTGTGGGACTGGGATGATCAGGGCCACTGGAACAATTAAGTCTTTACCCAACAGGATTACAATGGAAAGGTCACATTGGCCTTTGTTACTCGTATTGGTTTTTGTACACATATTTCACGGAGCCATTGCAGCAAGGACGGAACTTTGCTTGTTGAGACAGAAAACATTACCCCATCCGTCCGAAAAATATTAACCACATCATGACATAAAATTGTTAAGAATGTATTTTCACAGGCATAAGATGGCATATTTAACTAGAAAGGCCGACATTTGCTTAAGAGCAAATACAGCATATTTCAGCCATACCCCTTCCCACGCAACATTGGACTGTTCCAAATCACCCCTGCGCAAAATGGAACATCCTCTTAACAGTACATTATCCCCCAAAGTGGACTGGTATTGTGAATTGATTCCAGGTAAAAACAGAGCTTGCTTCTATTTTTCAGAAAATGACAATAATCACACCTTCCATTCAGAAAATTTTCATCATGACTGAAAATTGCTGAATGACTTCATGTAATGTCATTAACAATTTTCAGTAATATAACTAGGTGTAAGTTTAAAAAAGTATAAGCTCCTTGTGATGTGGGTACATTTATTATTGCAGTGAACTTTTTTTATTCAAGTAGGGCATACGATTTAATAATTATCAAGCAGGTGCAGGTACTGTAGGAGCGTTTGTTTTCTTCAAGCTGTAAAACTGTTAAACTGTTTTACTTTGTATGCAATCAGCCATCGAGCCTATTCTTATTTTAGTTTAATAACTTCCTGCCAGACCCGGAAGATACGATTGAACCTTGTTCGAGGATTTATTTTCGTCTGTCCGGTCAGTCTGTTCATACCCTGGCGCTGAGAGTGTTTTATTGGGCTGAAGCTCTGGCAGTTTAAAGTTACTTACAATTTAAATGTTCAAAGTTTATGTCAAACAACAACAGCACTAGGAACACATACATTTGCTCTGGAGAAAATACAGCAGTTTTCGCAAGTTCCAGTCCAGTGATAGAAATGTGGCCACTATAGACAGGTGGTCACTATAGAGAAAATGCTGATCTATTGACTAGGAGCCATACGTTACACATGATTTCAGTACACTGATCATTAATCATATAAACATTGCACAGGTAAGCCAATTGTTTAGATGTACAATTAAGTTCAAATAATTCTGAAGAGAAATATTGATGAGAAAATAATCATTCTCGCCACTGTCTAACTTATAATTACGTATCAAAACTAAACACAGATTTTCTAACTAACGCACCTTTCGCCGACTTCATCAAAGGACCGCCGGCTATATCTGTTGATTAGACTTAGAGTTTCAAACAGTCATGTGCTGTGTGCCAGTTAACAGCGAACTTCATGCTACATGATGTTTTACATTGCTTGGACCTTCTTTCCTACAGCGGTGCTTCTACAAAATATTTAGACTGTAACACTGAGTCCCACATGTTTTATAGAATAGAATTTGACGCAGAACAGCGTTTTTTGCTGGGTATTTTTCTTGAAACATGTCCGTGGGAATATCAGCAAGGCGGCGACGTAGGGATATCAGACCGTCAACAAAAGTCGCACGGCGGCTAACGGCGCAGCGAAGATACTAGCGCTATAAATAAGCGTTTCAACTAAGGATGGCAACCCGTGCAATATTTTTGTATACTGTTGAGCTAAGTAAAGTTTGTTGTTAATGAGGTTTTAGTTGTCTTTGAAGCTTTTAGAAATATTTTAAAGTCAAACTGCTGAAGAGAAGTAAGTGACTGCTACGATTATCGTAGATATGGCCCTAAAAAAACTGATAAAAGAAGCCTTCTCAATAGTCTAAAATGCAAGAGCTTCCGGGGGAGCTTCGCCCACCTGGTTCCCCCCCACAGTGGCCCTGCCCCTGGACCCCGCCAGGGACATTTGGCGGCCCCCGGACCCCTGTCCGACGCTTTGAAAAAATCCTGGCGAGAAGTCTGTACGGCCTGAGTCTTCAAGTTAACGTATTGTGTGGTCCCGCTCATGAATATCAATTAGCCTTTGCTTTCCTCTTTGCTGATTGGCTGAACCATTAATTGAATTAACTCATCCTGCCGGCTAGACGCAGGTGCAGATGTCGGCTCTGTGGGGTGAACGTCCGAAAGGTCATGGCATGGAGAACGAAAGAAAACCAATTTCCCCTAAAAAAAGTGCTGTAATTAAGCCTTTTACAGTACTTTATGCCAAAAATTTTACTTGGATCATTTTACCAACTATCTTATGCCTATCTATACCAAATGTTACTCATACCAGGGTACAGGGGTGCAAAATATACCGTTATAAGACCGTCAACAACAGTCGCACGGAGCTAACAGCGCAGCGAAAATACCATCGCTAGCGTTTCAACTTCGGATAACAAGTTATAAGTACTGTTGAACTCAGTAACGTTAAAGTTTGTTTTTAGTTGCCTTTGACGGTTTGACCTGAAATAGTGTTACGCTAAACTCCTGAAGAGAAGTTAAGTGACTGCTGCGATTATCATAGATATGCCCCTAAGAACTGATACAATATAAAGCCTTCTGAATAGTCTAAAATGCGAGAGCCTTAGGCGGGCTTCGCTCCCCCTGGCAGGAACACTGCTATATACGAGATCATGAGGCCCCGCTTATGAATATTAATTAGCCTTTGGCCTCCTCTTCGCTGATTGGCTAGGTCTTTGATTCAATTAACTCTCCGGCTGACGCGCACAGGTGTGGCTCTGTGCGGGGTCACGGAAGGTCACGTCAGGAGGCCAAAAGAAAACAAATTTCCCCACAGAAAAGTGCCAAAATTAATCATTTTAAAGTTGTTTATGTCAAAAATTTTACTTGAATCTTGTTACCAAGTATCTAATGCCTATCTATACCAAATTTCAGGTCATTTAATTGTAATACCAGGGTACAGGAGCCAAAAGTGTCCTTTTTTGGTCAAAAATTGGCCAAAAATCGCAAAAATAAGCATTTTGTTGCACTGTACACCAAAAGTGTTATTGAATTTATATGAAGGGATTATCAAGGCACATCTGTGTCAAATTTCAGCTCATTCGGTTGCAATACCAAGGTACAGGAGCCAAAAGTGTTCTTTTTTGGGTCAAAAATTGGTCAAAAAATCGCAAAAATAAGCATTTTGTTGCACTGTACACCAAAAGTGTTATTGAATTTATATGAGGGCATTATCAAGGCACATCTCTGTCAAATTTTAGCTCATTTGGTTGTAATACCAGGGTACAGGGGCCAAAAGTGTCCTTTTTTGGTCAAAAATTGGTCAAAAAATCACAAAAATAAGCATTTTGTTGTACTGTACACCAAAAGTGTTATCGAATTTATATGGGGGCATTATCAAGGCACATCTCTGTCAAATTTCAGCTCATTTGGTTGTAATACCAGGGTACAGGGGCCAATATATACAGTTTTGGTCTAAAATTGACCAAAAAATCTCAATAAAATCATTTTAGAGGCAGATATGAAAAAAATGGGAAAAAAGCATCAAGGTATTGGCCCACTCTACCCCTGTGCCGAATTTCAGGTCATTCGGTCCAGGAACGGCGGAGATGAATCACTTTGAAGATTTGACAGGAGAAAGAAAGAAAGAAAGAAAGAAAGAAAGAAACATTACGAATACAATATATTTCACCATACTATGTATGGCTGAAATATAACAAGGAAAATCAACAATATGGGCTCTCAAACAATGAGTTGGATAGAAACAAATTCAGAGCTGGAGACAGTCCTGCCTTGCAGATCCAAAAGGCGCATCTCATTTATTCTGAGGCATTTTCTGTTACAGCAAGGAGGTTAGTTACAGTAATTTTTCTGTACAGCACCTGCTAGCTAGCATTCATATATGTTATTGACTGTGATTGTTTAATGTTAATGCTGTACTGTTGGTCATTCAACAGGCCTCGCTTGTTTGCGAATGTATATGACCTGTTCAGTATCTGTATGACAAGCTAGTCAACCGGAATTCCTCTATCTGGCATGTTGTTAAGAATCATGATCAGTGTTTGTATAAAAGTCAAATTTGAATACACAATTGAGCACATAATGCAATGTAGTTCTACACTTACAGATTTTTCTATATCAAATTGTTTCTACTAAAATATATTCAATTTGAACATTCAAGTCACCAAAGCAGAAGCCAATGTTCCTCCCATATTTACATAGCAAAAATTCAATACAGACATTCATAAAGCAGGTATTAAATCATCAGAACTTAGAAGTGCATTTTTTTTTAGAAATGTAGGAACATTTCAAGTACTATCACACATGCACGACCAAATTTCAATTATACAAGTGCTGTACTGGACTATAGTCTAGACAAGGACTGAACAGAAATAGATGTGATATCAGGGTTGGGTATGTAAAGTTCCTGTTTACAGTCAAACAGAACCTGTTACAACATCTACATACCTTGTTAAAACTTAAATATTTATACTGGAACTGGTCATTTTTTCAGGTTGGGTAGTTTACACAACAGAAGCACTGACATCGCTATATGATTATGAATAAGTGATAACATATGGTAACAAATAGGCTGAATGATCGATGCTCTAATTTCTAACTCAAAATCTATATACTATCCATACACACTAAAGGCTACCCCAACAGAAGAAGGGTTAAGATAATAATAATAATAATGATAATAATAACTGTTCTTATTTATAGATACTATAGACAAAAAACAAATTAAGATATGCAACAATATAAATTATATTGTTGCATATCTTAAGTTGTTTATATTATATTATAATACCAAAATTGTCATGGAGGACAGCAAATTGCAAAATACATTTATGATAGAAATTGTGTCACCACTTACACATACTGTGCTACCTGACTATGTCAGTGGAAGACTCAAAATACCTTGAACTGTTGAACGCCTCATTTCTCCTTCTACCACGAAATTAAGTCCCCTAACGAATTTTCACGGCCACCTTGCAGGTGGTGTGAGTCCAATAAATAAGCCGCTATCCCCAACATTGCTACATGTATGTGTATCTGATTGCAATTAGAACCGCAACGACCCATTCCCGCCCAAGTGCACATGTGCATGTCCGAAAGGAACCAATTTACGGGGCAATTTTCCTCTTGTCGGCTCGCCAATTTACGCGTTTTCAGCCCCCATTCAAAACCACTCCTGGCACAGAACAAATCGATACCCAAATATTACCCTCAACGGAACACGATTGGAGGCCAGCAATCAAAGTGTCCATCTCCATTTGGCCTGTATTGGGACAGCAAGGTAGTTTGTGTGCACATGTGTATAGATGGACCTTTATCTTGGCCTTCTAATATCCTTGGGTGACCAACAATTATAATTTGATGCTAGACAATACTGACAATTTAATACAACAATACTGACAATTAGAAAGAAAACAGCATATATTGGATTTTCATATGTCTTTGGTTACAAAGACAAAGACATATGAAAATCCAATGTATGCAGCTTTTGCCTTAATTAATTATCAGAGCTTCATTCTTTACTATAGTTACAAATAGGTATGGTGTGATTTGGAATAGCATGAAGAGGCCGAGGAAAAAAATGTTGTGTTTCCTGTTTCAGTCCTGAAAAAATAGGGTCGCTATAGATCTAGGATTATTGTTTTTTTTATTTACCCTTGGAGGTGGTAACTGTAAGGCAAGCATAAAATTTGGAAGCATGTCATTCTCAATATAGCCTGTACCAAAGATTTCATGTGTTTTAATAAGTTTCATTTGCCATTGACAAAGTCCAATCCATTTGTGCAAGTCACATTGTGCCAGATTTTCTGTGGTTACTGTCATCTAACTGTGCAATTTACAACTGCAAAGAACCTTTTATTGGTTCATGGACACAGATGGATACAGAATCACAATCTGATTTCTCAAATACTTCTGAATCAGTAGAATTTAGTATTGGAGCAGGAAAGTTTAGTGATGACATGACGAAGAAGAAGTAGAATTTAGCATCTGAACATGACTCAGAATCAAGTTGAAAGTATTAATAGTTTTGAATGTATTAATATGTATAACCTTAACTGATCGAATTTTCCCTTTCCTTCAGGTGTTTTCCATTATCGTGTTTGGCTGCATCTCTTCCGTTGGCTATATCAAAAACTCGTGTATCTACAACAACGATACGAATGCCTGCCACTACGGGATCGGCATCGGTGTTATCGCTTTCCTGGCGTGCGTCCTGTTCATCTGTGTCGACGCCATGTTCGACAACTTCAGCAGCGTCCAGCAGCGCAAGTACATTGTGATAGGGGACATGGTGTTCTCGGGTAGGTACATTGTGATAAGGGACATGGTGTTCTCGGGTAGGTACATTGTGATAGGGGACATGGTGTTCTCGGGTAGGTACATTGTGATAGGGGACATGGTGTTCTCGGGTAGGTACATTGTGATAGGGGACATGGTGTTCTCGGGTAGGTACATTGTGATAGGGGACATGGTGTTCTCGGGTAGGTACATTGTGATAGGGGACATGGTGTTCTCGGGTAGGTACATTGTGATAGGGGACATGGTGTTCTCGGGTAGGTACATTGTGATAGGGGACATGGTGTTCTCGGGTAGGTACATTGTGATAGGGGACATGGTGTTCTCGGGTAGGTACATTGTGATAGGGGACATGGTGTTCTCGGGTAGGTACATTGTGATAGGGGACATGGTGTTCTCGGGTAGGTACATTGTGATAGGGGACATGGTGTTCTCGGGTAAGCACTTTGTTGAAGATGGCTGTATTTTCTCGTGTTTTGTCGTATACTTACTGTAAATCAATTTTATATTGCTGTCGCCAATCTAAGTGGTTTGGGAGAAAGGTGTTTTTAAAATTAGAATTCTAAATGTGAGAGCAAACATCATGTCTTAAATGGTTATTGATGAAATACTTCCGATGATAAATTTTCAAAGGTTGACTAGTGATCGTGAAAGTTGCTAAATTTATTTACTTACCGTTAGCAAATGAAGAATTATATTATATGCCGAAAAGAAACAAAACGGTTATGATTTTGGAAACGATCAGATGTTTCAGTTAACATCCACTTTTGTTAGTGACACTGATGTCTGGTCGTTTCCAAAGTCATATCCAGTTGCTTGAGTAACTGCTTTTTGACGTGTATTATTACCTAGATTCTATGATGTCTAACCTTCATCGACAAGAATTAGATGCTACTTCCCCCTTCCCTTCAGGCTTTTGGACCTTCCTGTGGTTTGTCGGATTCTGTTACCTGACCGACATGTGGCGCAAGACGACCTCTGATTGGTTGAACACCATGGGTTTCCATGACTACAGCACAGCCCAGGCCGCCATCGCGTTCAGCTTCTTCTCCATCATCTCCTGGGTAAGTCAGGTCCCAGTGCATGTTGGGAGATGCGTGGTATTGTGGGTAGCTTTGGGCAAACAAACTTTGCTCATAACTAAGTAAGGCTAACGTCACATTTCCAAACCGGGGCCTGGCCGGGCTGTTTGTGGAAACGAAAAATAGAACTGTATATGAAGAAATATAATCAAATAATGAACATGACTTGGGGTGGGTACCAAACTGGTTTTTCTTACTAAACCGGTCCGATAAAAACGGACCTTAAAAAATTGGGTGGACCGGATGTTGGACCGATAGGAAAATGAACAGATTATATAATCAGGCATTCAAACATTTGGGGGCTTACTGGTCGAAGAAAATACCAAGAGCGAAGTAGAGTAGAGTTTATAGTCATTTCTACCATATTTTACAGTCAATCTTACAGAGGCAGTTAACCTTGTAGGATTTTAAAATGGCAGTGGAAGTCGATTATATTTCTTTGTAACTAAATGAACCATTGTTTTGAGTATCGTCCATTCACAAGTTTTCACATACCGATTTAGGTCCAGGTTCAGGTCCGGACTTGGACATGAAACGGACCTGGACCTGAACCGGTTCCCACCCCTAAACATGACTATTCTCTTTATGTCTTGATAGTTTGGTGTACTTTATATCATACTTTTTCCCCCCTAAAGCTGCCTGACCGGGCCTCGGTTTGGAAATGTGATGTAGGCCTAAGCCTAGTTGATATGTGTTCTGTTTTGAAAAATTGTGACAGGGTTGTGGTATCGTTACCCTTGCATGTTGATGAATGAAATGTTTTTGAAGAATGGAAGAACAAACAGTACCAATTTTGCCTCCCTAGTCCGGGCTGACGTTCCTGGCTGTCAGGCGCTACCAACATAGTGATCAGTATGGAAACATTGTGACAGGATTGTGGTATTTTTACCCTTGCATGTTTTCAATGAAATGTTTTTGAAGAAGAAGAATAAATAAAATGTACCAATTTTGCCTCCCTAGTCCGGGCTGACGTTCCTGGCCATCAGGCGCTACCAGCAGGGTTGGGACCAGGCCTTCGCCCCCAGCTACGAGCCCGACCCCCAGATCCCCGGCGCTTCTCCATACCCAGCGTACCCCGAGCCGGGCCAGGACCCTGGCTACCAGCAGCAGCCCTTCCAGGACCCGGGAAACCAGCCCCAGCCCGACTACCAGGCTCCCGCCTACTAACCACCCAACCTCACTCCACACTGCAGCCACCTAATCTCCAGGCACATCCTACCGTAGCATAAGATAGTATCGAAAGCTGGCAGAGGGGAGGAGCCGGCCTAGGAGTGTGTTTCGCTCCAAGCAGATCCTACGGTAGCATAAGATAGTATCAAAAGCTGGCAGAGGAGTGAAGCCGGCTTAGGGGTGTGTTTCGCTACCGGGGATCTGCTGGCACTGAAACAGGGAGGAGCATTTCTATTCAACAATGGTGTTGCGGCTCCTCCCTGTGGCCATGTGCTAATGATTTTACGAGCGACTTGCGCTGGGACAAAGTCTGTGACCAGCGCATGTCCCAGTTGGAAGTTAGCACCAAACAGGAAGGAGGGCAATTAGCACCTACACTGCAAGTACAGTTTGATTGGGAAACAATTGGATGTTAATAGCCTTTGTCCTAGCCGACTTTTCTACAAGGCAAATGGACACCTTTTCGCTGACTACACTCCTTCGCCAGTTTGTTACTATCTTATGCCGTTGTAGGATCTGCTTGGAGATTAGCAGCCACCCTGCCCATCCCTACAGGAGAGTGCTGGGGTCCTTAGGTGTAGTCAGTTATGTATGGTGACGGACCGGCACACTCTCAGACGTAGGGGAGTGGGAGTGATGATGATGCACATATCGTCCCCTCTGGGTGTAGGTTGAAGCTGAACCGTTTCCTTCAGTGTCTGTGTAAAGTGAGTTCTATACATGTAGTTGGGTTAGGAAGTTGGTTGGGGTGGCACAGTCAGTAGTAGGATGTGCTATGAAAATGTGTGTAAAAAAAGAAGGGCTTTCCTTCTAGAGACTTGCTAAGTAGAAACCTAGGTCCAAACTTTCCCTGCACATTTTGCCACTTGCTGCACTTTTTGATGTAAAAAGTAAACACTCGTGAAGATTAAAAAATGGTCTCTTTTCTTGCTGTTAACGGAGTAGAGAAATCACTAAGTGTGACTCCAAACAGCAGGAAATGAAATCGTGCGTAACTTCACACGTTGTTCGTGTGTTCTAGTGGGTCCAAACTTCCAATGGTGCTGTGTTCACACTCTACGTTGCAGACCAGTTTGTGACAATGGTTCCTATAATATAAAACATTGGAAAAAAAGATCTTAACATTTTGGCAGGGCGTAAACTACTAAAGCGACAACATTTCTATCACTTTCACTTGGTTGGTTTTATATTGGCACCGGTGTGGCTTAGCCTTTTTTTCCCAGGGTAACACTAGAGGCTCTGTAACTTAAGATAAATGATTTTGTAGAAAGGATGGCATATTTTCACAGCCATGCTTAGATTAAAACTAAAAACAACCGCACAGTCGCAATGACATAAGTTTCTAGCACCAAACACATTTCGACATATACTTGAAACTGTTGCAAAGTTTTTAGACATGCACAGAGCAAAAGTTAGATCATGAATCAGATGGCTGCCTTAACATGGGCCATTTACAGTCTAAATGTCTCCGTTAGACAAGTTGAAACCTGTTTACTACTTGCCAAGTCTCTTCTGAAAGCTCAGCAAAACGTGAGAAATTGCCGGATCTCTGAAAAATGTTTAACGTGTCCTACATGTGGAAACTTGTCGTGAACTTAAACGATAGAAAGTAGCACGTACTACAATCGTAACATGACAGAAACAGTATGCAACAGTCGTCCCTCTCGGTGCTGTGATTCCCCGACAATGATTTCGCAGGACTGAAGGGCAATTTGGGTGCAAAATGTAGTTTCTCATCCACGTGGCCTTTGTACTCAAAGACGATATCCTTAATTGTTGTCGCCTAGGCAACCAGAGGTCATGTGATCGGCAGTCTCTCACGTTTTGTTCACGTGATGGTTGGTGTGTATCCTAAAGTGCAGGCTGTGTGGGATGGGTTATAGGGTAGGGAAGAAACAAAGGTATTCTTGTTATATCAGTGGCGTGGAGCGATATATGTATATAGATAGATATATATTCAAGACTATGTTTGGAGTTATGGTATCATTCTTATCTCGACCCATCTTAAGTCCATTTTGTCACAGAAATATATTCAATATTTTCAATTCTTTTTTTCATTTCCTCCATTTTTTTCTCCAAAAATATATAGATGGCTGACATTTAGAATTTCATACATAGCATGGTTACCAAGACTGTAGGGCTAACTGTCCCAGTTGTGAAGTTACCAGGTAGTTTGTTTGAACTTTTGAATGAAAGTGGAATCCATTTATTTTCCTTTACACCATTCAAAAATTGTTACTTTAATGATTACATGATATTATAAAGTAAAGAGCACTTTGTGTTTTGGATTTATTTGTGTTAAAGCATTCATATAATGAATTGTGAAGTGCATAGGTGTGATTCGCAACTATATTTTTGCATATCATTACGTTTAGATTGGTTGAAGATATGATTTTCCTTATAGTTATATGTCATTTATATGTCATAACTATAGATTATATGCAGACAAAGATATAATTCTTGGTATGAACTTGGCTGTTACTTGAAGTTGTTTATATAAGTTCAGTGTAGCTGAAGAAAAAAAAGTGGATTGCATTGAGACATGATTCCTTCTGTGATCTACTATTACAGTATATTCCAAACTGCCTGTGTGCCATCCTAGTTAGTTTACCAGGAGTCTCATACTCATCCTTACTAACTTGTTAATTGAGGAGTGAGGGAGCCCCAGCAAACTATAATTAGGATGGTCTGGGTAATCTAGAAAAAATGTGTCCCACCAAAACTTTGTGTTTTTGTTGGCAGAAAACAATAAGTATTACTTAAATATTTCTGGATTTTAGTTTATCTCTGTGTATAAAGCTGAAGATAGATATAGGAAAAGGGTTACAAACCTGAGGGTCATTAGGAGTAAATGAATTGGTGACAGTTTGAGAGAGATAGATTATTGGGAGAGGAGATTAGAACTGAAAAGAATAGCAATACTACATGTGTAAAAGTGATGAACTGTTTGTATATTGTGAAGACTAGGTAGCAAGACGATGCTTTGTGTGACTGTTGTACGTGGTGTGTACAGTTTACTGGATTTGGGCAGCTAAACGTAGCACGTGTCATGTGGGCACAGCAGTACGCTAAGGCATTATATTATGTATGGCATTTGTTTCTGCACTTTTCTGTTACAGCTGCAAAGGATTCCCTGTGGTTTCAATACAACATAGTTATTCAAAAGTTAACGCCATGTTAAAGTGCATGCTTGTTTGGACTGTATACACATACAAGGCAGTAGAAGCTAACAGAGCTGCATAGGAGAAAGATTGTTTCTGTTCCAATGTACTTACTATGATGAAATCCCTTTTGGAAACTTCTCCAAAATGATGATAAACGGTATAGAAAGCTGTGGTGCCCAGTAAAGCTTGCAGTTCACTTAAATCTTACAAAGGGCTCCTCTGTAGATAGAACGACTACATGCCTAGTATCTTGTTTGGGAAGACCTATGCATTTGTTTCCAAAACTTTTAGAGGACTTTAATTTGTCCATATTATGCACTGTTTACACCAGTCAAGGTACTTAACCATGAACACCTTGAGGTGTATGGAATTCACTGTTCAATGATCATCAAAGCCCGCATTGAAGAATCCAAATTCCCACAGTATACTACTCGCAGGGGACTAAAATGCCTATTGATACAGCACAACATGTTGTGCTGCCCCTACGGCTGATTAATCAGCCTACGTCTGATTAAAAGGCTATTGGACGAACGAACGAATACTACTCGCATACGTTTTGATTGCATAGGCTCTTGAAAAGATCCTTCACCCCCATTGTGAAGCCTTTCCTATATTGATCAAAGGCCTTGAAACTTTTGGCCAAGAAAAATGTCCTCAGATTCTCAGCACCCAGTGTGTGTTTGCAGTCGTGTGAAAGCTTTGTATGAAATCCTTCAAAGATGTCACATTGCTAGCAGGGCAATAAGCGAAGAGGACATATGCACAAGAAGTTTAAGAAAATTCTGGGAGACTAAGACACGTATCTTAACAACATTTATGTGAACAATTGTGTTGTGCCCATGCCTAAGTGTTCTAAAGTGTACAGATATATAAATGTACATCCTGCCGTAGTTGTGCCCTAAACGCTGAAGACGTTAAGTAACTTAGATCAACAAGACGAACCCCTTGTCAGCACACAAGTCCTAATGCAGTGTGTTCTTTTGCCATGTTGAATTGTTGGTTATAACTGAACGTTTGACAATTGCCCCCGACCAACTTTTTTGTGTGACGTACTAGTTTAGACATTCACGGCAAGATGTGTTGTTATTTTGCTTTTGTATGTGTGACAAACCACATATAAAGAGAAGTATGTATATCTAGTTTGGTGTGTGTAAAGGATATTCTGGTCACCGTAGGTTTGATGGTAACTAGATGAGAAGTTATGAAGACAATAAAGTATCTTGGGAAAACATCGATGTCGTTCTATTTTAGGTGGTTCTAGGAGACCCATTATCGTCATTTATTTTCAAAATCATGCCCGAATTCTAATTGCAGGAACATTCTGAAGAGAGAAAAAAAACACTAATGTCTAATCAACTTAAAATACATCTATTATTGAATTTGACTTCTTAAAAGGCAGTTGTGAATTAACTACCCCGCACAATGGAAAATAAGCGGGTTTTATGATTTAAGTAAAACGTAGTCTTTTGGTGATGTCCTAAAATTGTAAAAGCTCGGTGAAATTGTAGTAACTATTTGGAATAACCTGTATTAAGTTTGTAACAGTGTAAGTGTCCCTCCAGGCACTTGCGACAGTCGTATTGAGGTCACCTGAGTGGCGCCGAATGGCAGCTCGCTCCAGACCCTTGCGATTTAGCCTCGCCTATTGTAAGCTCCTCGCAATTCAGCCCCTGGCTGCAAAGAGAGAGTAGTCGGCCCACCCAATAACAAAATAACATCCTTTTGTCACCTCTATAGTTGTCGCTATCAGTCGATGACCTGCGTCTGCTGCATAGAGTCATCGACCTCACGCACCTTACATTTTGGAAGTTTGAAACTGCATGTGACACTTTGAGGTCGGGTAGCGGACAAGTCAATAAAATGGCCGGCGGCGTCTATAAATGGGACAATCAAAGATTATCTATACAACTCTTGCAACCACTTTTCACTAGAGACTGCCCACTTTGGCACGTCGCTCAACGAGTTTCATAGACAAGTTTTTTTTTTACGATTGTGTAATTTGTTATCTTTAAAATCATACTTTTGCGTCGTACATTACATTCCATTAAAACCTATATGGCGCCCAAAATCCAATTTATTTTGATCTCTCTGCAATCGCCGTCGTATGGAAAGGGAGTCTTTGACAATTCTATAATGCTAACGACAGAACCACGTAACCGAGTTGAAGTCAGTATGGAAATATCCGATCTTAGTGATGAGCTGATTCCTTACGCCAAGATGTTGGGTTTTTTTTCTGTTTGGTCAATAGAATTGATTTTCCAGCGTGATTTGATCCTCCTTCTTACAACACTTGGCAGATATTTATATTGTTGTCAGAACTTTGTAAGCTAATCATTCACGCCCTGTAGTCTTAGTAAGCCTTGCATTGTTCTGCAAAATCATGGATCTCTAAGGACCACTCGCTGTCTCCGAATCAAGGACATCACATCAGTAATAGCGTGATACCTGATGGATGCTGACAGATACAGTATTTTCTTTTGTGCTCACCTGCATCAATTACCTTAATGTTTGTGCCTGAAATAACAAAAGTGAAAAAATATCCTGTAAGGAGACAATAGGCTTTGATAACAACAGCCGCTTTTCTCCATGGTATTAGGCGGCATATTCGCGTGCCAATTACAGATGATTTGTTCTTGTACGGGGTTCTCGTGGACTCCTTAGCGCGCGCGTCATTCGGACTTGTTTGTCAACGATGGCGGGTGCGAGGTTGTTGTGCGCCGCCTGGCTCGTGCTGCTGGTGCGAGTGGAGGCCCAGTTTCACCCGGTCTCCTCCGGGCACGAGTTTCCCCAGGCCGCGGCGTGGGACCGGGTGCTCACGGACATCCCCCACCGTCTGCTGTGTCACGAGCTGTGTCTTAAAGACGTCTCCTGCACCTCCTTCCAGTACAACCAGACGTCTCGGGAGTGCAGGGTCAGCATCGCGACGGACGCCTTCGAAGATCATCCGGACGACGAAGTGGACGATTCCCTGCACGATTTACCACTGGACGGACTTCTGCCTACAGCATCACACTCTGTAAGTAAAAGAACCCAGCACAATTATCAAGAAAAGAAGGGTTGCCCCGCTGTTCTTGGAAATTTTGTGTGATGGCTGTTAGTTAGTGTTGGATGTCATGTGCTGTATATGTTATGCCCAGTGTCCATGTTTTCTGTGTTATTTTGTTACTCCTGGAAGAGTAGCTGTCGCAATTACATGCAACATCTAAAGAATTTAATGAAATGATAAACAATATAAATAAGGCAAGGCTAAAACGGTTTAAGCTTCCTAAAAAGCATTACGCCTCACCTAAAGCATTAAGTTCCGTGTTCGACAAGAAAAAAAGCTTTCTGGCTAGATCATTTCATTCTCTGTCCATGGTGCTGAAATATTTGATGGTCTGCAGGCCGTGCCTTCTCCTCCTTCACGATGTTCCGCTTATCTTACTCGGCATTTCCTTTGCACTTAAGGAGAAAAAAGCTTTCTGCCTAGATCATTGTATTCTCTGTCCATGGTACTGAAATGATTGATGGCCTACAGACCCATGCCTTCTCCTCGGCATCGTCTTCGTCTTTCAATGAACAAACGATGTTCCGCATATCTTGCCTGGCATTTCGTTAGCAGTCTTGCCAAGTTTGAGATAAAGGGATACTTACGCCTTTCTTCATAGTTTAATATCCAGTGCTTTGCATGTTTAAACTGAACAGTTCAGTCTTCAAATCACACTTCAATGTTTAGGCTATCGCTGATTACGGCCGCATATAATACGGCCAGGTTGTCTAAGGCTCAAGGATTCAATGATAGTTTCTGTGGCCCGTTGAAATCGCCTAGAAAGACATTTTCTTATTACTTGACGAAGTCGGCAAGGGCAGTAGTACGGGTTACTTGATGTTCCCACAACTGAAGAAACAAATCGACTGAGGAAAACGAGTTGATAGCCAATTGCAACTTGATGTCAATGAGAGCAATACCTTTAGTTGATACCGCTAGATTTTAGTTTGCCGTAGGTTGGACATGATCTTGCCACTTATGTCTATGCGAATAGATATAGGCAGTGTAGGATTGACAGTGACAGTTTATTCAAACCATGTGCGTTTCGATGACACGGGCTAGCGATACTTCTGTATATTTAATCTTAACATCAGTTTCCTGAAATTCTATGACTCAAACATCCCATCTAACCATTCCAATCTCCAGGATCCCGGCTGCTTCTCTGAGCAGGACGCCTGTATCAACGGCCAGGTGTGCCGAGACAGGTGCGTCAATGACGGCGTCGTGGACTGCACCTGTCGGTCACCTTCATGGACCAGGCCAGACTGCAAGACCACTGGTGAGACGGAAAATGTTGTCTTTGCTTTAACTGTATCTTCAAAAAGGCTTCTCATGTCAGCACAGTACACTTAATGCATAGAGAGCTCAAGAAATTAAGATCTTTTACAACTATAGAGGCACGACTTACACCACAGTTTCAAAGGTCTTTAACGTAATCTTCAAACAGACTTCTTATTTCAGCGCAGTACACTTCTTGCAAAGAGAGATCAGAAACTTTTCTGAGGTCGTCGACAACTTAAGAGGCACAATTTACACCACAGTTTCAAAGATCTAAGTATATACATTGTATAATATATTTACCTATTTGCACACAGTAAGAATGTGAACAAGTCATATATATACTAGCATGCGGCTTGATATACGTTTTAAATGACAACCGGGCTGTCCACCCCAATGAACTTGTATTGTTTAATACGCTCTGATTCAAGGTTACTGGGCTGGTGTTTCTCAATCATCGTCCTGCCCACTGACATCGATCTGGGGTCACTCGTGAAACGCAAACGTCAGCAGCAAAGCATGTCGGGAAAAGGACACAGTCCGTCTATGTCAGCTGCCAAAGATTGCGTGTTTCGTATTAAGAATTTGTCTCTTTTGATTCTAAAACTCAAGCATCAAAACACATTCCGCGGCTTGACATCGCGTGTTTCCTTTGTCAGAAAACTGTCCGATCAGATTCTTGGATGGATTTATCGCCGCAAGTGTGACGTAAGCGTCTGTCAGGTGTGATTTGCACGTGACAAAGGGCCTTAATTCTAATTGACAACTTTCATTGTTGCAAACATGACTAAACGCCATCAATCAGGATGTATCCGGTTTAACCACCAACTGTTGGCACGAGAGCTCCGTGCGAGACGGATTCTTTTTGACGGCTGAGACACGGTTGATGTTATCTTGTCGTGACAGCAGAATCCGATGGATGAAATTGACATGACCACATTCTGTTGTGAGGATGAAGGAATTGTTCTGTAGAATAAAGGGTCAAGTGATGTTTAAGGCTACCATTGGTATCAAAAGATGACAGATTTTCATCACTGACAATTGCAAATGATTCTCTGGTGGCACCATTTAGACATAAAATCGTACAAAAATATTGGCTACATATAACAGCTATGCGTCCCAAATACCACTTGGCCATAAAGCACCACAAAATACGAGACATTTTGCATCCTCCCTCCCCCTCTAAGAACATGATTTCAGGTCGTCAAGCGAAGAATGTCATGGCCAGACCCAACCGATATTGTTGAATTTTGACTTCGTTAATTTTGCTGATTAAAAATGTTGCCCACTGGTTTCTGTAGATCACCGTTTGATTGTGAAGATTATCTGTTTATTTGTATGTCTCTTCCCTATTTTTTCCTCTCCCAGAACTGGGTACCTGGGGAGACTGGGGTCCGTGGGGAGACTGTTCTGTGAGCTGTGGAGGCGGGGCCAAGACGCGCATGCGCACTTGCAGGGACGAGTATGACGGGAAGACGTGTGTGGGACGGGACAGTGACGTCAAGCTTTGTAAGAAGCAGAACTGTCCAGGTAACGGCACCATGGGATTTGTAATTCTTCTTTGAATATAGACAAAATTTGACGCAATGAAAATAAATCAGTTTAGGGTCATGACTACTAATGGAATGCCAAGGTCATTCAACAATTAAGCGCTGTCACGAACGTTAGAGGTCACATGACAGTACAAGTTAGAGTCAATCCAGACAAGACAGGTGAAGGTGTCGATAACTTAACCAAGTTTGAGGGTTGGTTATAATGCATTCTTCGTGACCATGAACTTGACCTTGTCCAAAACAGACCAGGCCTGCTGATGCTTAGAAACCATTTATTTGACACCATGATGCTTAACCCCGTCACCAATAGAGCAAGAGAATTGTTATATAGCCAAAAGGCCACCTCAGTGTCCTGGTTAACAGTAATGACATTTTAAGCGAATACGTGTAGACAAAGTCGAAAGTTTTAACCATTACAAGCAAATCTCTCAAAGACAATTAGATGAAACAAATACTACACAAAGTATTCAACGTCAGAATCGTTGGGATCTACTGAAAAAAATGTGATTTTCCTGGTCTAGAGTGGAACGAGTGGGGAAGCTGGACGAAGTGTACGAGATGTGGCCGGTCCCGTACCCGGACCCGCACCTGCCCTGTCCCGGGAGACTGTCCGGGGCCTGATGTCGAGAAAAAGTCCTGTATGGGCAGCAAGGAATGCTCAAGTAAGAACCTTACTTCTTAGTACATCTTCGTTAAGTTTTAGAAGCACAGTTATGTACGTCTGTGTATTGTAAGTACATGTACCTTATATGAAGATGATGTTATTGGAAATACGGCTAAAGGAATAGCATTCAGACGCTGTCATTCAATACTACGTATACGAGGCTTTTCCATAATCAAGAAGAGAGCAAATGGGATACAGAACTTGTTTTAACTAAGCTTGGTATCTATAGCTCCCGAATATATTCCGTCCTCTCAACATAGAACTTACAGAGGGGACAAAGGACAGATCGAGAAGAGACTCGAGAGCTACAATAGGTTTGGGTATCAGGCTTAGTTTTCGGTGCGCACCACTTGCCTCTTCATAATATTCATCAGGCACTTTAGAAGTGTAGTGACAAGTCGTTTTTCTTCATCAGTGTCTTGCACATTTCAGCACATGTCAGACTGCAGAGAGGCCTGTTCGTGACTGACGGGTGGGTGGAAGTTTGGGACCAGCTGAACGGCTACTGGAGGCCGCTGTGTGGGGAGTGGACAGAACAGGACGGGAGGGTGGCCTGCCGCCATGTTGGATTTAAGGACGTAGAGGTCGACACACGTAAGAACTCGTGAGCACAACCGTCTGATGATGGTTACGATGATTTTGACAAGATATCGTGTGATCAAAGTTATGAAGCTTTATTCGAATGTAAGTTTTTTTTTAAGTAAAGCTCTTGCCAACAAACTTTTGATCAATACTCTGATCCTTTTCAAGTTAGAATGACCCGACACCACGTGACTGGAACGGAAGAGTGACGTCACAACGGGTCAAAGGTGCCCGACAATCCATCTCAGCCCGTCTCGGTTGAGAAATCTGCCATAATGTACATGGCTTCTTTCATTCCTCTTTTTATGACATTTTCTTCCTTTTTTTATAGCTCATAGTGGAAGAGGTACAGTTTTTATTATAAGCTGGAACAGCAGTGGGCTATATTTGCCAAAAAGGAATAATTTGTTCAATCACCAAACGGTGTTACTTTGTGTCCTTTCCTCCAGCACATGGCATAATGAGCATGGGCTGCTTTAGCGACGACCCCGGCAACATGAGCCCAGCAGATGCCTGGAACACTACACTCAACGGACCCTCCATGACGTCATCGTCTCCTCAGGACTGCCTGGCCTTCTGTCGTCAGCGGGGATTCAAATATGCTGCGATCAGGGTGTGTGTTGTCCCTTTGATTGTATTATAAGATAGATGTATGTTAGCAACCTCTGAATGTGGACGACGCAAGGCACTTGAATTTCGGTAGCTAGTAGCACAATGCGACTTTGTCACTGCTCGCGTTTTCAGCCATACACATGTACACTAGCCTCTACCAGGCTTCGTGGTTTGGTGGTCTAATTGTAGAAATTTGTCAGCTGACTCCCCTAGCTGACTGTACTGGAAGGAGGCGCACGAGGCGTCTTTAAGACACAGCTCGTGGCACAGCAGACGGTGGGGGATGTCCACCAGGGTCCGGTCCAGGGCCACGGCGCGGGGAAACTCCAGGCCAGAGGAGACGGGATGGAAGCCAGCGGTTGCCGCAGTAGCCAGCATCAAGACCGCCACCGCCCCACTGAGAAACCTTGTTCCAGACATCACTGTAAAGGATAAGAGCTCGTGCCTACGATGTGGACACTCCTGAAATCCGTTTTCCAGGACGCGAACTTGAACACTAGACTGGAGTCTTACGTCTGTGGAAACAGGTGCCAAGGATCGTGGCAACTTGCAGAGTCCTGACGGAGACGAACCAGGGACCAGTCCCTGGCCTAAGCACTTAGGCAGGTAGACAACTTGGAATTAGCGCTACAGAGTTCAACAACCACCAAATCTGCACGTTAATGGTTGCCCCGTACAGGCCATCTAAGGGATAAAAACACGGTAGGAAAGCCTCAACAACTCCCAGCTTAACACTAGTA
>NC_049991.1:16934644-16942184 GCF_000003815.2 Branchiostoma floridae | reverse complement strand
ACCACCAAACCACGAAGCCTGGTAGAGGCTAATGTACACATCACCCCTACTGTTCTTAATAAGTACATGTATCTTCGCAGTCTTTAAAGCATGTCCTCTCTTACCGTGAGATTTTATAGAAAGCTTATTCAATGGTAACGTATTGCTCTCTGTGGAGATCTCTTCGACTTTCAGTTGCTGATCTACGAGAACAATACTATCTCAACACGACCAAAAAGCTACCGCCAAAGCACAATCTGTGGCTTTGCGGATAATAGACCAAATCTTTATTGACACGACAAAAGCAAGGTCGTAAGGTCTACATGTATAACACTACTTACAGTACAACTAAACGCACATATATGGATATCTATAGGTATGAACAAATCAACACATAGGGACTAGCATGTCATTTACACTATTGCTTCTACGGTATAGACATTCTTGGATATATTTGCCTACTTGTACACAGTGAGGGTTATCGCCTCCCAGAATGTAGTTCAGTTTATCTATCGTACAAAGAGTAGCAAATTCTTTAGAGCAAGCGGAAAGTAATGTGAACAGATAATTGTACGTGCGTGAGCTTTCCCGTGTATAAAAGGCTGTTCTCCCATTGCTACAGGAGACTAACGTCTGTCAGTGTGGAAGAGGATACGCCCGGAACGAAGAAGTACACCCGGCGGCCTGTAACGCTCCATGTGCCGATGCTGAAGACCTCACTTGCGGCAGTCAGACAACCAACCTGCTGAATGACGTCTATACATACGGTATTGGGATAGCTCTGTACCAGTGTTAACAACTGGTTTCCCCTAGTTGTTTTGCTCTGATTCAAATTTAGCCAATCCTGGCATTGTACAATTTACGTCGATTTGCTTATGCTGTGTATTGTAGATGACATGTAGTCAGTGCTGTGTCCTTATCTTTAGACAGCTAAGTTGGTACACGCAGAACAGCTGCAGAGGCATGCATTGAAGACATACTTTTCTATATGGCCTAATAGCTATGTACTCATATTTTATGAACATTTTATAGCCTGCACGTTTTCCAACCTTGTACTGAGAACCGTTGTGAAAAATGCGACAGACATTAGATCAACATTTCAGGACAACAAACGGGAAGATCGGATGCAATCTCCTGTCCAGGAAATAACCTGAAGCACGACTATGTGTACATCGCAAAGCCATCTCTGTTTCGAACTAGTTTTGTTGTCCTGTTCTTTACCCAAAGCTCCGCTCGGTAACATCATGTACTTCCCCATGGACGAGAAGCGCGCAGAGATCGGGGAGCTGGTGGGAAACCCCTCGGCGAACACCTTCAACGACGCCGGGGTGACGGATGGAGTGGTCGGTAAAGCTCTGTACCTGGACGGGAACAACCAGTGGGCCAAAACTGACAGGCTAGACGGGACGTGTCTCGGGAGCACGACACTGTGTCCTGAGGTTGGTCATTCTTCTGTCGTCGCTGCCGGAAGCGACAAGTTGTTCCGGTTAACAGTAGTTTCAGGTTGTTATTCTAGGGTCAGATTGCCAAACCGTGGCCTGGCTGGGTTGCTTGCGGGAACAGAAGCGGGAACAAGAAATAAAAATGTATATCAAGAAATATAGACAAATTTTATTATAGACATATTTGTTCTTTGTTCTGTGTGCAGTTCGCACAAACTGCCTGGCCTGGCGTTGATTTAAAAATGAGACCCAAGCATTGGATGATGAACATGGTCAGGTGATGTAATTTTCTCTTTGGAGATCGTCATATGAGGTATTGCTAGGTTCGCGCCTTCTATCAGCTTGCTATGGAACTGCAGGAGCTTTTTTTGTTAACATCTTACAGATAACTGACCAGAGGGTCGGCGATTTCCTATGGCAGTAGTGTTATACTTGTGATGTAAACTCTATGGTGAAGGTATGAGGTCATCGAACTCTTGTTTCACTTCTGCCATTGTTGTTGTCATTAGGGTTTCACCATTGGCATGTGGATCAAGCTGATGGAACTGCCGCCGTCCGACCGGTACTTCATGTCGACCGGCGGACACACCCGGTCCTCCTACGGCTTCAACTTCTACTACGACGTGCCGGACGGACCCGGCTTCTGGGTCACGCATCGGGAGGCCTGGTGCAGGGTGAGGACAAATCATTAACCGTTATATGTAATGTCTTGGCATGAAAATTCATCTTAGTTAGTAGAATACGGTAGGAAGAAATGAATTATTCCCCAGCTGAAATTTGGGTTCCTTAGAATTTTCGACTGACTTCATCAGTCTTCTTCTATGTTCAGTGAAGAATGAGTGAGTCAGTCGAAAATTCCGTTGAGTGTAAATTTGAGTTGGAGGACACCTAAAGTCTTTGTTATGCAATATCTTGTCACTATATCATACAATATTCTTTCTTTCAAAAAACTATCATATCTCCATAACTTCAATTCAAATTTGGTAGCAAATTCTTAGCCCCACGGTGATGTGATGATTTCTGTTTCGCTAGAAATTTTCTCAATCAAATACTTTGTTAACTTCGAACAACAATCTTTTTATTCCCTTACAGTTACTTTCTAGTCTTACTTTATAGTCCTTATTCTTACCGTGGAGCATATATATTGATGTTCCCAAGCAGTTGGTTTAATAGTGATACAGTTCCCTCACGTCGCTTCCAGACGCACTTCGCCCTGCCGATCGGAATCTGGATGCACCTGGCGCTGTCCTGGAAGGCGCCGTGTGACATCAACATCTTCGTCAACAGCACCGAGGTGGACTTCACCCTGTCCAAGGCCAGGCCGAGCGATCTGGATGAGGTTAGTCACTTTATTCGGATTTACAATTAGCTATCTACAATTAAGTATATAGCCACTTTTTTCTTGAAATCACATAACCCACAAATTTTAGAAAAAGTGAGGCTTTTCGTCTCCCTCTGCTTCCAAAAAAGAAGTCAAACCCAACCTGTTTAGAAATAGCCAATACTAGTATTAGAGTAGAATATTGTTCATGACTGTCCATTGTCACTACGTCTATACCATGTACTTGCAATTAGCCCTCGGGCACGAACTTGCGAATAAACGTCTGCAATCTACAAACAGCTAATAATTCTTTTCTTGGTCCTTTAAGTACATTACATACATAAAATCTCATATGGTGACTACAAAATAACAAACATACAGTATAAGGTACATAATCGCACTTGCCGACCAAAATCAGAGTACGGGCCTGGATTTTGCCACTGGAAAATCTGCTTGAATGAAACAATCGGTACTGTAAGGTTGGTTTCCTCCTGGTCAATTGGATGTACACGCGTCTATGATCATATAAGCCCCTAACACTGTAACCATATTTTGTTTGATCACTATATGTTGACAAATTCCTAACCAAATGAACCCCTAATACTGTAACCGACTCTCTCCGATTTCTAGTATGTCCTGGCCATAAGAACCCTTAATACTATACCGGTATGAACCCATAATAACCTACTTTCTCCGATTTCTAGGATATCCACACAACTCTGGCCATAGGAGCCCCTAACACTGTAACCAGCGTGGCAGGCATTGCCGGGCACATCACCGTGGACGAGGTCCGGTTCTGGGACAGGAAGATCACGGGGAAGGAAATCCACGAAGTCATCATGCATGGTGCGTTGGGCCTGGTTGTAACCTCCATGAGAAATGGAGGCATAGACCATTGCAACAGTACATAATTCATTTTATCTAACAAATGTCATCTTTTGGTGTCGTTCAAACCTTTTTCATCTTTAGACGAACATGCTTGTATGTGAGTTCAGTGTAGCCCGACAAACCGTTACCAGTTTAGCTAAACAGTAGTTTGTCTAAGTCGTCAAAAAACGAATAACGAAAGTGAATGTGTTGAAACGCGTTGAATATGTGTATAACGTTACTTTAGTGTTCAAACTGAAATCACATTCGTCACAGGCAGTTCCCCGCTTAACGTTTCAGGTTTCCTAATGATCACACAGACTTTTATATCATTGTTTTCCATATATGCTTGTTTGTCAGACCTGAGGATGTCGGGAATCCAGTACCACCCCCAGGCTGGGGTGCAGGTGATGAAGGGCAGGTTCCAGTGTACCGGGGAGGAGAAGCTACTGGGCATGTGCGAGCACCAGGAGGACTCCTCATTGGCTGACGATATCTGCGGCACCAGCGCGCAGAACTTCGTCCGCTGTGTTCGTGAGTGCGACTTAAATTGTCACCATTGTTTCACTTTTAATGGAGCAAGCAAGTATATGCAGAAACACTGCAACATTTTTACCCTTAGCTTACCATCTCGTTATTACATGTAGAATGGATGGGATGGATGGAATAGAATATATATAGAGCAGTAAAAAATGGAATAGAATGGAACGGAATAGAATAGAATGAAATGGAATAGAATAGAATAGAATAGAATAGAATAGAATAGAATAGAATAGAATAGAATAGAATAGAATAGAATAGAATAGAATAGAAAAGAATCATTGGTCAAATAGTCATCAGCTCTTATAACGCATAGACAGTACCCATTACTACTCTTAACCGACATTTGTTTGGACTTTTTTTCCGTCTGCTGCAGCTAACGGTTGGTGGGACAGCTGGTCATCCTGGAGCTCGTGCATGAACGGCGAGTCCCGCCGGACCAGGAAGTGCTACACGCCGACTCCTCACTACGAGGGGAACTGTACGGACAGCCCCGGGCCGGGCGAGCAGGTCAAGTCATGCGTCTTCACTGATATCTAGATCTACCTACAGCAAAACATTAAACAATGTTAAGTTCCACCATCGAAAATAGATGTACGTGTATAACGTTATATGTACTTATTATCTTGATGGTAGCATAGAAAGAAATTTTGGCTGATTTTTTTGCCGTGTGATTTGTTGCTAGAAGTTTACACAGTTATATTTTCTGGACAAATTGGAGCATTTTAGAATGATATACGCAAAAGCCTACATGCCATCATCAAGTATTAAGAGTTAAGAAAGAGTTCACTTTACGTAGTTATGAATATGTTCAAAACTTGTAAGTAACATTCAGACATTTATCAATTGTACTGCACAAATGTATACATACCATTCGTAGTATCACTATAGTGATATAGCTATGCTGTGGCGCAATACATTGTATATCGTAAAAGATGAGCTACAAACTCATGCAATTTAGAGGCGTTTGCTGAATTGGCCTGTATGATAATGACTTTAAAACAGGAATGATCTATGCTGGGGCTCACGATTTCAGTGTGTTTGTTGTACATAACTGTAAATTCGGATACACAACATGTGGTATTACATGTACTATAGTAATGTAAAATGTTAAAAGAAAATATTATATGTCAATAAAGTACCTTGACTAAACCTGTACATATGTACCAATCGTCTTTCTTTTCTCTCTCTAAAGATCCAGAAATAGTTTTCGTACCTCACAATTCAACATGTATATGGCCCACTGCATGGTCGGTAATCGTGTTATGTTACTGTTAAGACAATCGCTTATCACAAAGTCCGGCAGCACAGAAAGTGCTTTATTGACCCAAGCAGGTTTTTAACCTCCTTGATTGACCAGATAATGTCCCATCAAGAACAATGTTTCTTACAGGTCAAGACACCGGTGCTTTGGTAACCGTTAATATATCATCAGCTATATGTATTTCTCCAATGGTTGTACAGTAGTATATCCTGTTGTTCACTTTGCCCCATGACCCAGAGTAATAATTCCGCAGGCTTCCGTGCAGGGCCTGCGTAATTGACCTGTGTCAACCCGTTTAATGATGTGCAGATTCTACATTAGGACAACAGGGTGCGTGTCAGCTAGAATACCATCCTTCACGGCCATCAACACCAATACGCTGCAACGTCAGATTATGGTCGTGAAATCCAAAAGCACAAAGAGATGGTCATATATACAGACAAAAGGTTATGGGTTCCCCATGGTAACTAACAGCATCATAGCTGAGATATGGCCGTGATGGTACACTCTGTTCGGATGCTTCATCAGTAGAAACATCTCCTAGGTTCACTTCATCCTGCCTTGATACTAGTGCTCAGCTGCAGCTCTTGAGGCTTCCTACCGTGTTTTTATACCTTAGATGGCTTGTACAGTGCAACCATTAACGTGCAGATTTTGTAGTTGTTGAACCTCTGTAGCACTAATACCAAGTTGTCTACCTGCCTAAGTGCTTAGGCCAGGGACTGGTCCCTTGCTCCTCTCCGTCAGGACTCTGCAAGTTGCACGATCCTTTGCACCTGTTTCCACAGACGTAAGACTCCAGTCTAGTGTTCAAGTTCGCGTCCTGGAAAACGGATTTCAGGAGTGTCCACATCGTAGGCACGAGCTCTTATCCTTTACAGTGATGTCTGGAACAAGGTTTCTCAGTGGGGCGGTGGCGGTCTTGATGCTGGCTACTGCGGCAACCGCTGGCTTCCATCCCGTCTCCTCTGGCCTGGAGTTTCCCCGCGCCGTGGCCCTGGACCGGACCCTGGTGGACATCCCCCACCGTCTGCTGTGCCACGAGCTGTGTCTTAAAGACGCCTCCTGCGCCTCCTTCCAGTACAACCAGACGTCTCGGGAGTGCAGCATCAGCATCTCCCCGGACAGCCTGGAGGACAAGCCCGGGGATGAAGTGGACGACTCGCTACACGATCTGGACGTCGGCAGTGTTCTTCCCATGGCTGCCTACTCGGTGAGATACTGTCATGTACAAGCTAGATGTTCAATTAGCAAAGAGTAAGCTCATACAATCAGAATGTTTTCCTGTTTTATGGCAAACAACCCTTCTATCAGAACATTACTGTACTTGTAAAAACCTATCTTGCCTGATCAAACGAAGCATAAAATGAAAAAGAAAACACTACAAATCTACGAAATACATGGATACTTAAAGATATACTTTCTAATCCTTCTCCTCTAGCGCAAAGTAGAACTTACAGCATTGTCCATTCACATTTCCGTGCACCTTTCAGGCATGTGCATATTGCTCATGATGCCCTTGGCCATGACCATCAGTAACGGTGTCCTGGCTAGGCATACCAGCTGACGGTGATATTAAGACAGACGTGATGATTGAAAAGACAGTTAACATAGCTGATAATGGAATGGTTGATGCTGTCTGAAAAACACGTCTTCTAAGGCTGTATAATATACAGAGTAACAAAGTTAATGGTTTTGAAATAATAACATTTATAAGTGCATGATACATGTTAACACATTTGGAAATGAATATCGCGGCGTATCGGCGGCGGTTTAATCAATTGCAGCACCCATGATGTACATGGTACATCTTTGTATGTGTAAGACAGTATGCCAGGATTGGTCTTCGGGATCACAATGCTGGGACTTGGCTCATTCATCTGCTTCTAACGAATAGAGATAACCTCATTTTATTTCCCACTCAATGTTTTGGGTTATTACACATGGCTGTGATGACACGTTTTACTTGAAAAGTTTAAGGTTGTACCCATCCAGGAAGAAATCATGGGGTTCCAAGCTTGTTCGATAAAGAGCTGTTCTAGGAAAGAAGCTTTTAGATGAGAACTTTCTCGAGCTCCTAAGAGGTTTATTATGGAAGAGGATATCTTAAGATCATATTTATCTTCT
>NC_049991.1:16898595-16934544 GCF_000003815.2 Branchiostoma floridae | reverse complement strand
AATACATTGTCAACACCAAACGTTTTAAATTTGACCGAACCTTTTTCACACATAAACCCTTCAATATACAATCTACAATTCTGTTTTAAACTTCCTATTTCATCCTGGAAAACCAATTTCCGCCCAAATGCTGTGTTACTACATTTTTTTTTGTATTTGCATTTTTCTTTTCCACTTTCCAGAGGTAATGTTTGCTTAAGTTCATTACCTCTGTGCCCCGCACTTTTCGTTGTTGATCAGCAAAATAAGTGGAAATTAAATGTGTATGCTCTGAATGCGTCAAAGAGTAGCGTTAGCGGTTTGAAAACAGAGCTCTCAAACAATATCGACACGTGAATGTTGTACGTGCTGCTCCTCTGTGTTATTCGTTCAGATGCTTTTTACTGTATACCTGTGGCAAAGGAGCAACAAAGATGTTATTGTGACCCCTTAGAAACCGACATAATGATTCATACAAACTCGGGAACACTGGGGAAACAGAGAGGGGTGAATAATTGATGAGATTCGGCATATGCCGACAGTCGAGCGCCGTACGTTCTGCACGAAACATGTCTCCTCCAATAGAACGGATGAGGTATAGGTACGATCTTGACGCAGGTAAACTTAAGAAAGGATCAAAGCTCATTAAAGTCTGACAGGATGAATGAACTGTATCAGGCATACAACAAAAACACAAGATCTTTTTTACTCTACATAAGATGCCTTTTTTTGTGTGTGGTGATGTACAGAAACGGAGTATTTGTCATACAGTGCTTGTTAACTTGTGCCGTTCAGAAGGCCTTGGGATGAGCAACATTGTCACAGCTGTTGTGCATTTCTGAGGCCTATTTTCTGCGAAGAAATCGTTTCCAAAACCTATTATGAACTAGAAAGGCCGACATTTGCTTGAGAGCAAATACAGCATATTTCAGCCATCTCCCTCATGCAACAATAGGCCTTGAGGTCGTTGACCCCTTTGGCCATTGGAAAATGACCAAAAAATCCCAAACATATCATTTTAAAGTGGTCCATGCCAAAAATTATACATGGGTCATTTGAATAGATATCTAGAGCACCCCTTTACCAATTTACGGGTCATTAGGTTGTAAATCGAGGGAACAGGAGCAAAAAATGTCCAAATTTTGTCAAAAAAATGGCCATAAAATCTCAAAATTAAGCATTTTGTTGTACCGTATGGGAAAACTTCTATTGAATTTATGTGCACATAATTGAAGGGCACATTTTTACCAAATTTCAGATCATTTGGTTGTAAAACGAGGCTACAGGAGCCAAAAATGTCCTTTTTTGGTCAAAAAAATGGCCAAAAATCGCAAAATTAAGTATTTTGTTGTACCGTATGGGAAAACTTTTATTGAATTTATGTGCACATAATTGAAGGGCACTTTTATACCAAATTTCAGATCATTTGGTTGTAAAACGAGGCTACAGGAGCCAAAAATGTCCTTTTTTGGTCAAAAAATGACCAAAAATCGCAAAATTAAGCATTTTGTTGTACCGTATGGGAAAACCTTTATTGAATTTATGTGCACATAATTAAAGGGCACTTTTATACCAAATTTCAGATCATTTGGTTGTAAAACGAGGCTACAGGAGCCAAAAATGTCCTTTTTTTGGTAAAAAAAATTGCCAAAAATCGCAAAATTAAGCATTATGTTGTACCGTATGCCAAAACTGTTATTGAATCTAGGTGAGCATATGATCAAGGCACCTCTCTACCAAATTTCATGTCATTCGACTGTAATACCAGGGTACAGGAGCCCGAAATATACATAAAAATTGACAAAAACCTCAATAAAATCATTTTAAAGGAAGATATGAAAAAAATGAAAAAAACACCTGGGGGTATTGGCTTACTCTACCTTTGTGCCAAATTTCAAGTCAATCGGTTAAAAAATGGCGGAGTTGATTCGATTTGAAGATTTGACAGGAGAAAGAAAGAAAGAAAGAAACATTACGAATACAATATATTTCACCATACCTATGGTATGGCTGAAATATAATTACAGTTTGTCTAAATATTGCATTAGAAAGTTGGCAGATTGCGCTAATCTTCTTTCCTCGTCCATAGTTGGGTATCTGAGTAGACCAAACATATTTCATGGCATTTTCTTCAAAATTGAAACTTGTCTTTGTTTGTATATTTGTCTCTTTGCTAATTTATTTGTTTCCTCTCCCAGAACTTGGTACCTGGGAAGACTGGGGTCCGTGGGGAGACTGCTCTGTCAGCTGTGGAGGCGGGGTCAAGACGCGCATGCGCACTTGCAGGGATGAGTATGACGGGAAGACGTGTGTGGGACGGGACACTGACGTCACGCTGTGTAAGAAACAGAACTGTCCAGGTGAAGTAAATATGAAACGTACATCATTACCCAATACAGGGTAGAAGTTTTTTTGGGGGGAACATTACCCAGCATTGATTCCTAGCCAATGTTTCAATGAGCAGTCGGCTGTTAACGAAACATCTGCTAGGTATTAACTCTTGGTTGTGTTGAAGACCTTATTGCCCAGTGATTTAACAATTTTGGTGAAACTGTTCACATATGACCCATTGTATTTTCAAGTTGTCTTGACGGACAGAACCTTGTAAAGAACACATTTCTCGCGACTTTCTCGCGGGTTTGGAGTATCCTCAACTTTATAAACTGTAAAATAATTGAACTGTGCTCATCAGATCTGTTTCCACCTCCCATGTAGAGTGGGGAGAGTGGGGCAGCTGGACGAAGTGTAGCCGGTGTGCGGGGTTCCGGACCCGGTCCCGCAGCTGTCCCGTCCCGGGGGAGTGTGGCGGGAAACACGAGGAGAGGGGCGCCTGCACGAAGAGCAAGGAATGTTCCAGTAAGGTTTCTTTTCGTAATACTCTTTTAGGATCAGAGCAACATGAATTGATCCCAAACCGCAGCTATCAGAAATCAACACCTCTACTGTACCTACCTAGTGACATCCTCGATCATACACCTCATGTTCAAATAAACAATACATATGGCGTTTTTCCGTCTTCAGAAAGTCGACCCGACATGTAGTTCGGCTGATCCTCTTTCAAAGATCTTTTTCAACAGAGCAGTCGGTTTAAAAACACTAGTACTGATCATTCATGTACCTGTAATTGCTTGGAGAATGATAATCATCATTGCTTCTGGATAAGGCTAGAAATGCTATGTTTTCTAAAATTTCTGCATTGGAAATCATTTCCCTACACGAAATCTTAAATTAAGTGAAGGTTCGGTATTTCGACACAGAGAGCCTTCTACCACATAGACTGATAGCATCTCAGCAACAGGTGAAGTCTGGTGATCTCCCATACGTCTTACCGCTAGGTGGTGTTGCGACAAGTATGTGGTACCAAACATGACCCAGTTAGAAAGTTTGAAATGATTGTCTTTTCTAGCTCATGTTCGGCTACAAAGGGGCCAGTTTGTGACTGACGGCTGGGTGGAAGTTTGGGACCAGCTGAACGGCTACTGGAGGCCGCTGTGTGGGGAGTGGACGCAGGAAAACGGGAGGGTGGCGTGTCGTAATCTGGGCTTCCAAGACGCGGAACCGGAAACACGTAAGACTTTACGTTTCTTGCACATGTAATGGGTTAAGTACAGGTCGCAACAAAATAATAGTTGACAAATGCATTAACTACTGTAAATGCAGAAACTTTCGTAGTGGTTTAATGTTCGCGGTTTTCGCGGTGGCCGCTTCACCGCGAACTTAAAACCACCGCAAACATTTTTCCATGGCAGTGAACGGTGCTACCGCGACATTAAATCACCGCGAAATAAAATGCATTTACAGTATTAAGAATGTCAACCAACACAAGGTCATAATGTAATATTGACTTCTTCTCGCTTTTATGCAATACTGAAAATGTAGGAACAGATATGTTCATAAACCCTCTCCGGTAGGTACCGTTAACCGTTTCCATTTTTCGTCACAGTTCCGTTATTTGCCAGCCTGATTGAACTATTCACGGATAGATTCACGGATAGATGCGTGTTGTTCATGTTAATTTCGTATAGCGCCAGGTGTCATGAGTCTAGGCTGCTTTAACGATGCTCCCTCGGACGGGACGCTGAGGGGAGACTACAGCAGCGTGGACGGTCCATCCGTGACGTCATCATCACCTGCGGACTGCCTGGCCTTCTGTCACGTACGGGGTTACAACTACGCCGCCATTCGGGTAAGTCAGACAAAAGGGAAACTAACGTTTTCAGCTTTAAAGATAAATGTCTTGGTCATATTCTTTTGGAAAAGTGACGAGGAATGCACTCAAGACAGTTGGAAGTCATGTGATTAGGTTTTAAATGTTATTATGTCAGTCTATCGTAAGCTATGAAGCGAGGACCATGATTTCAAATTTCAAATTTATCCTAGAGATGGGTCTAATGGTGGCTTATCTGTCTTCCGTTTTTGAGGCTACCAACTTCAATTTGCTGAAGACTTTTGTAGCGTATATAGGAAAGTCGTGTAAAGTGCCTTTCCCAAGGGCACAACACCGGTGACACGTTGGGGTTTGAACTCAAGACCTTCTGGACCTGAGTCAAACGTGCTGACGATTGCGCCACGCGGCCCCACACGCGGCCCCTGTCCGATCCTTGCACAGAAGAACCTACCAGGAAAACGTATAGCCCTAGATCTGTATAAGTGACGACGGAAATCTGGAAGTATAATATGTTAAGTTAACAAAATATATTCTGCCTAGATACAGCCTAGTTTCCCGAAAAAGAAGACATTTTATAGTAAAACCGTTGCGTGTATTAATATTGCGTTGTTTCCCCACCTACACACCACAGAACGGTGACGTGTGTCAGTGCGGGCGGGGGTACGCTAGGACAGAGCAGGTCAACTCGACCATCTGCAGCTCGCCTTGTGCTGACGACCCCAGTCTCACGTGCGGCAACCCTCAGTCGGGCCAGCTTAACGACGTCTATACACACGGTAAGGGTCCGATATACGACATTCGCCATGCGACTGACTGAGGACCGGACACAGAGAAAATTCTGGAGAAATTCTTGTATGTGTCGTATAATATCCAGCTGTTTTATTAGGCAAAGGGTTGCGGTAGATCGTTGTGGACAGTGGTGGATTCCCCTATAGCTTCACAGAAGTTCCGAAAGGAAATAAATCGTTTTATAACGACCAGTCTAATATGTTGTTGTTTACAATTTCAATCTGCAGTAAACTCTTTTTACTGCTAAATCATTCACATGTACAGTGTTTAATTGGCTGACCCTTTCTCAGCGCTTCACGGGAACATCATGTACTTCCCCATGGACGAGAAGCGAGACGAGAACGAAGAGTTTGTCGGCAATCCTCCTGCCTATGGCTATAACGGCGCCAGCCTCACGGACGGGATCGTCGGCAAGGCGCTGACCCTGAACGGGAACGTCCAGTACCTGAAGACTCTGCCTCTGGAGGGGACGTGTCTGGGCAGCACTGTAAACTGTGAACAGGTCTGTAGTACAATCGACTGGCAGGTCTTTCTCTTCTTTTGTATTATATGATTAGGCGCAGTATTCCGCTAATACGAAATGTATCAACGGATACTAGCGAGGATGCTATATATACGAATGGGGTGAGTATTTAAGCCCATCGTATATTTCGTGATGACGGTAAAACATGAAATTTGAGAGAAAACTGCAAACTATGAAGGCAAAGTTTACGCATTCCAGTGTAGAAATTCTACATTGCTTTGGCAATCGATAATTGCGTCCAACAGCGACGACGCATTTTGTACTTGTACTAAGTATTCTGATTATGTGCCTTAACCATGGTTAATTTCGATGAATACACAGAGGAACATTATTCCATCTTGAACATTTCTTTTATTTTGTTCATATTTCTCTTTGTACACATTCCAGTAGTGTTGACCACCTCTTAGTACTGACCGTATTCATAGTATTGGCTGTATGTATCTTCATCATGATCAGGGTTTCAGCATTGGCATGTGGATCAAGTTGATGTCCGAACCATCGTCTGACCGCTACTTCCTGTCCAGTGGGGGTCACTTCCCCAAATCCTTCGGCCTTAACTTCTACTACGATGTGCCGGACGGACCGGGATTCTGGATTACCTATGTGGAAGAGTGGTGCACGGTAATAACAAGAAATTTTTACATTGTTACAGTATTTCATAGAATGGTAAACCGATTCTTTCTGTTGAAAAAAGGAATTTCGTTATGTATACATGTACTTTTATGTACAATAGGAAGATAATTATCTTTGTACAGCAACGGTAAGATATTAAAGTATATATTTAGTATCCTAGACTTTTGTAGGAACAATAGATCACTGTTTTTCATTACGTGATACCACGTCATTGCAAGGAAGTATGAATATTCCCCCACAAGTTATGATATGATATAGATCACTAGACATATTGTATCCATTTAAGGCTTCAAAGCTGGTGTCTTAGGCCAAAGAGGACCATCAGGACCTAAACGCCTTGTTGAATTTTTCCTGCCCGACCTAGACTCACTTTTCCCTGCCGATCGACGTGTGGATGTACCTGGTTCTGTCCTGGAGACCGTCCTGTGACATCAGCATCCACATGAACAGCACCATGATCAAGTTCACCTCCACTCCCAAGCGGATGAGACGAATGGAGAAGGTCTGAAATCACATTTTGTCATTTGGTTATACCCTATACCACATACTAGTCTTTTGTACAAATTGTACAAAATACAAATTGTGGCCAGACATTTCATTTCACTGCTTTCCAAACTGCGTTGTAATGTCATCCATCTTGTAGTTACTTCAATGTGCTCTTTTGGTTTTATTGTAAAACCAGCATGACCGCAAATAAGATACGCCTTTGCATCCCCTCCACCCAAGACCACAGAGCTAGCATTCGGGTCCCAAAACCGGGGTTTCATACGCGTGTTTCATACGTATATGAAATTCATACGCGTATGAAACTCTCGTGGCGTACGAACTTGTGCGCGGCGTTCGTTGCGCGGGCAAGGACGTATGAAACCTCGATTGAATCATGGTGCTACCTGGATCACACACACACCCCACAACCCAAACCGAAGTCAGATACTTATTTACACCTGGGTGAATCGAAGTCGTGAAAGGGGCCTTTCTCAAACACACCATCATGCCTAACCACTAGGCTATCGGTGCCACTTTAACTAATTGCATACCACCAATTAAAAAAAAAACTTGAAACAAGAATCATTCCCTATCATGCTTACAGGATGAGTACACCACCCTGGCGATAGGAGCGCCCAACACCCTGAATGATGTTGCTGGCATCACCGGCGACTTCCTCCTGGACGAGGTTCGCTTCTGGGACAGGAAACTGACTGGGAAGGAAATCTACGAAGTCATGATGCATGGTAAGTGTGGAAATAGTGTATTAAATGTGTTTGGGGCCAAAATCCCAAATCCATCTGGCTTACATACAATACAAATCAATCTCCACAACCAGATAATTATAATATTACTCCCGAACGTTTCGAAAGACATCCATCACTCTTCCTCAGCATCATTAGAACGAATTGGCGGAACAATATCAATAGTATGATATGACATGTAGCTCGAAAAACAGTTGAACATGGAAAAGTCACTTACTTGTAATTGTTATGCGTAAATATGACTGATATGTGAATCATATAGGAATCTAGAATAGATGACCTCAACTGGCAGATCCCAAGGCCTGTCATATATCATAGGAAGATGTTAGATCAGTGCATTTAAAACCTGACGATATATTCTAAGTTCATAGATGATCTTATTATGTTTTTAAACAGACCTGAGGATGTCGGGAGATCACTACCACCCTCCGCCTGGGTCAAAGGTCATGAAGGGCAATTACAAGTGCAGCGGAGAGGAGCCGCTACTGGGCATGTGCGAGCACGAGGAGGACTCCTCATTGGCTGACGAGATCTGTGGCACAAACGCACAGGCCTTCGTACGCTGTGTCCGTAAGTCCGCTTAACGTTATTATATTAACAAGGAGGCCATGTTTATGTGTCTGCTCGATAGCGTAACTGATATAGAAGACAAATTGATCTGTATGCTTGTGGGATAGTAATTCAGACTATAGACTTAGATTAATGGTTAGTGCGAAGGGTAGGGTTAGGGTTAGGGTTAGGGTTAGGGTTAGGGTTAGGGTTAGGGTTAGGGTTAGGGTTAGGGTTAGGGTTAGGGTTAGGAGTTAGGAGTTAGGGTTAGGGTTAGGGTCACGGTATGGGGACAGGTTTCTAACAACACGAAATAGATCCCCAGCCAATGAATTTTAGGGAGACGATCAAGAATTTGTATTACTCTACCTACTTGATAATTGGGGTGGGGGTAATATCATGAATATTAGTCTGTATTCAAGGGAAGACGTATGAATGTCTAAAAACGAATGTCAACGCTACATAGACATTTATCTATGTAGCTTTATACATACATGTATAAGAAATTCGACTCCAGAAATACAAATATAAAAACCTTCACAACTTTCTCTCTCCACGCAGCTAACGGCTGGTGGGACGAGTGGTCTCCATGGAAAGCCTGTGAGAACGGGAAGCAGAGCCGCACCCGGAACTGTTACACCCCGTCTCCTCTCTACACGAGCAACTGTACCGACAGTCCCGGGCCTAGTGAGCAGATCAGAACATGCGTAGAGAACGATGAACAAAACTAAGGATTACTGAATGAAGAACTCTAATAATTGTACAAATATGACCACTGTGTTTAGTACAAGTAAGAACAAAGGCAACAACGAGCTATCACACGCGCTTTAGTCTTGAAAGTGAATCCGGCCTTCCATTGCTTCTTTGTGACTGTACCAAAGTAAGAAATGTATGTATTAGCATTAAGGATCGTTCCTGACATCTTTTCTAATGTGACGTGCACCCAGTTTAAGCTAATAATAGAGAGATGGGGAAGGTGTATCATGCAAATGTGTTCTTTTTCACTGCTTATATATTGTACATTTGGTGTACCACTTATTGGTCCTTTTTCGTTTATGTGACTGTATATAAGTGTTCATATCGATGGTTTTACCGAAACGCACAGTTTGGAGTGAACGGAACTTATAAATATAAATACACTATACTATTCTCATGTGTCACTGTTACTTGTCTACGTGTATAGTATATCTAAGCAGTCTCCGGCGAAGCAGTTTCAGTCCAGCACCAGTTAAGTAAGTAATATAAATGTAACATGATGAATAGTACAAGACTGGTATCCTCGTGCAAAACGTAGGCTGTGAATAAGTTAAACGATAATCTTCAGCTATCAGCTAAGTTAAACGGTGATGATAGCAATGTATCTAACCATCACAATAAACTATGTTTATCAGGAAACGATGTGTCTTTTGGTGCCTACTTTTCTTTAACATAAACCCCATGTCACTTGAGGTTTTGTTGATACCGTCGAATCAAGTACTTGTACTGAGCTACAGTTTCGAGTTCTAGGAACATGGAATATGAACACGACATAGCTCTCCGGTCATTATTTACCTTCACATTTTGAGTTCTGAAGACAAGATGAAAATGAACGTGACCAACTGCTTCACGTATGACCATTAAAGAGATCTTCACCCTCAATAAGGTACAAAAGTTACAAATATAGTAAAGTTCATTTGAAACACAACCAGGGCAGTATTCACATCCCACGTTTCGGTATCTGTCAGACACCATCTTCAGAATTTAGAACGACTGGATCTGCTTCTCGCTGCTACTTATAGCCGATGTAGGTGGCGCTGCAGCAGCCAGAATACCGTCCCAAACATGACTCAGTTTGTATCCCCCCTTATCTCGGTTCATCTCAGTTGACCGGAGCTGACTTCCTGATCCAAACAGCCTCCTTCATCCTGCGAGTTCGTCTGTTCTTTTTCTCTATCGATGACTCTAGAAACATGTTCCACAGTCATTATTTGCCTCCACATTTTTAGTTATTGAGGCAAGATGAGAGTGAACGTGGCCGACTGCTACAGACAGCTTTGTCACGAACCCTAACCACAAAGTTCGTGACCGTTAATGAGAGCTTCACCCTGAACGTGCACTAAACAATGAGTTATAAAACATACCACAAATGAACTTGAGCGGCATGATTCATGACCAATGAAGGTCTATGTCATCTTTTCTTTCAACCAAATTCAGCTCGTCGTCAGCCTTTGTCAAGTGTAGTCCTTGAAGCGACATGAGTTGTAAGAAATTGTCAGAAATGATGTCATGGTACAATGACGAGATGTTACCAAGGATCATATTCTTTATCTCCGTACGTAAACAGCGTATATAAGTCCCGGGCATTGCTTTATTTGCATAACCATTAAACTGCACAGTAAGCAGAAGCTGGACGCCTACTCTTTGCAATGAGTGCATTGGTATCTTTAAAGTGCTTGAGGTGCAGCTCTTCTAAAACACGGTGTACTAGTTCGAGCTAAGATTGTCATCTGGAAACTGCAACATTTTTGCGTTAACCTAAATGATGAAGGGCGTGATATTCATGGGTTGTGTATTGCTGGCATTGCTGCTCGTTACTGCCGTGGGGGCGAGTTTTAACCCTCGTTATGACGAGTTTTCCCGCGCCGTGACCCTGAACCGAACCCTGGTGGACATCCCCCACCGTCTGTTGTGCCACGAGCTGTGTCTTAAAGACGCCTCCTGCGCCTCCTTCCAGTACAACCAGACGTCTCAGGAGTGCAACATCAGCATCTCACCGGACAGCCTGGAGGACAAGCCCGGGGATGAAGTGGACGACTCGCTGCACGATCTGGATGTTGGCAGTATTCTTCCCGTGGCAGCCTACTCGGTAAGGACCTGGTTACACTCGTCGTAATACGTGTCATTCCATTGCGAACTAAGAGTATTCTTGGGATAGTCGTGCATTTGTTATGCAAAAATCAACTATCTGTAACAGAAAAGGTGTCTTAGATCCTGGTCGCGCCTTGTTTTTGTCACAGCCTGCTTGGCCCAAGCAAATCAAGCAAACAGAACATTTTACCTGTATTCTGTATCATGGTACTATTGTTGGTCGGGCGGATTTGGATTGTTCTGTTTGCTTGATTTTTTTAAACATGGTATCGGTGTTTTTATTTCATACTTTAGAAATAAATCCCAGGTCCATTCATTTACATACCTTGGGGTTGCTGCACTCGAGACCCCTCATGCACACTGTTTTGCTTTTGTTTTTAATTGGCGGACAGAGAACTATTCAAACCGCTGAATGAATGGTAACGGGATTGTCCTTCTTCAAATTACAATATTCCTTTGCAACCTCCAGGAATCGTCCTGCTACTCGGAGCCTGAGTCGTGTATTAACGGCCATGTGTGCGGGGACTCGTGCAGCCATGACGGCACTACGGACTGCTCCTGTCGGTCTGATACATGGGACAGGCAGGGATGTACTCATGTCGGTAGGAACGATTAGAAAGTCCAACGGGCTGAAATTAGCCACTTGCTAGATTTTTTAAAACTATACTGACATGTATGTATACAATGTGTTTTTCGTATCTTATTACATTCAATTGAATACAATACAGGTTGCAACCTATGTGCAGATTAAGAACTTACGGACTGCTCAGTAAACTTTATAGATGAAGAATGTATATTTTGACGCTTTGTTTGCTTCGTTTGTGAACCATACATCTTACATAATTTTGGTCACTGTAAGGTTGCTCAGCGATCACTGTCTGATGCATATGGGAATAGGGCCTTAGATGTATGCAGTGAACATACAAGTAGTTATTGCATACTTAACATTATACAATCCATACTTTGAGATCGGTAGCACCTCGAAATTCGAAAGGTCGGGGCTAGGAAAAATTCAGATCCTGAAAAGGCAAAAGTAATGTTGCTATGACTACTTGGAAATACATATATAATACAATACCTTGGTGTAGGATAGATGGATGATGGACACAAACCATGATTAACCGCTCAACATCGCGTGCTTCTAGCAGCATAGTAACGCCAGGTCACTTGAATGTCAAGATCACAATTAGAGCTAAGCACCCAAAACATAATGATATGTACCTGCTTCATAAAGTAACAATCAATTGAAATAAATAATGCGTTTGATATTCGATGTCTGACGTTTAGTACATGTTTTCGTGGCCACATGCTGTCATTATTTCAGGTGCGCTTGGATATTTTATACATTTATTTCCATGAGTATATAATTTGATGTAATAAAAGCAGCAAGAGTTTCTAGAATTGTCTCATACAATCCAAATATCGTCTCGTCCACATAGTATTACGTGAATGGTTTAGTCAGATGTGTAAATCGAAGCGCCACCTAGCAGTTGGGAGTCGAACCGGCCATTATTTCCAGGAGATATGTAGCACCTATAGAAGATCTACCAACTCTTAATTGTCATTGACAAAGTGTATACAAAGAAGTTTCTTCTCGCTACCCCGTTTAGATGTGGGCACGTGGGGAGACTGGGGCCCGTGGGGAGACTGTTCGGTCAGCTGTGGCGGCGGCACCAAGACTCGGACCCGCCCGTGTGAGGACCAGTACGGCGGGAACAGCTGTGTGGGCAGGAGCGTGGACGTCAAGCTGTGCAAGAAGAAAAAGTGTCCAGGTAAATCATCTGTAGAAAAACAACAACGGAATTTTCAATATAGAACTGTCGGTCTACCTGTCTGTCTGTCTTTCCGCCTGTCTCTCTGTCTGTCTGTCTACATGTCTGCATGTCTGTCTGTAAGGCTGTCTGCCTATCTGCCTGCCTATCTGTCTTTGCGTCTGTCTGCCTGTATTTGCGTCTGTCAGCCTGTCTGGCTTTGCATCTGCCTGCCTATCCGTCTTTGCGTCTGTCTGCCTGTCTTTGCGTCTGCCTGCCTGTCTGTCTTTGCATCTGTCTGCCTGTCTTTGCGTCTGTCTGCCTGTCTTTGCGTCTGCCTGCCTGTATGTCTTTGCGCCTGTCTGCCTGCCTACCTATCGCGGACATTATGCCATGATATCAACTCGGGAATTATTGTGAGTAAAATACAGTGTAAATTTGCCGACGTCGGTTGGTTTCGATGTGTAAAAGATATCGACATAGCCTTATTATATTCTCTTCGATTGTTCTGGTGCTTTCTGTTCAAATACTCTTTTTGTGATCATTTTATCTCTTGATCATAATTTTTCAACTAAAAAGATGATAAATGTTCCTTAAATGCACAGAATGGAGCGAGTGGAGTAGCTGGACCAAGTGCACTCGCTGTGGCTCGTCCCGCACACGGACCCGGACCTGTCCCGTACAAGGCCACTGTCCGGGGAACCGCAATGAGAAAACCTCCTGTATGAGTAGCCGGGAGTGCTCAAGTAAGAAATGCAATGTTTGCCGCCAATAAAGTTATGTTTTTGGTAGCAATTGTATCAGTGTTTGTGGTTTATTAGCAGCAAAACTCATGAAGCAACTGACGTAATGTCGTGAAATCTAGTATAATGTTATGGCTAGGTCTCGTTTTTTCTTCGATTTCTTCAGAACCAGCCAACGCTAAAATGTCTCAATTGACAATTTCCTTCAATTTTAATTCTTTCATTTTACCTAGCTCATAGACCGGTGGACGCCTGAAAAGCCTCTTTCTTTCAATTTCAACTGTAGTTCACGTATAACAATGTCTCGTTCTACATTTTCCATCCAATTGAAGCTCACGTTCGGCTGCAGAGAGGACGGTACGTGACCGACGGCTGGGTGGAAGTTTGGGACCAGCTGAACGGCTACTGGAGACCGCTGTGTGGGGAGTGGACAGAACAGGACGGGAGGGTGGCGTGCCGCCATATTGGATTCAAGGACGTGGAGGTTGACACTGGTATGTTCGTAATTATGAGGGGATCTGGTCTCTATACCAATTATGTTTTTCAACTTCTTCTTTCAGACAGAGTCAGCAGTCAAAAGTAGTAGAACTCGAAGAGTAATGCATGCTTGAGACAAAACGTAATGCCTTTGGAAATGAAAGTTTAACGGAATTTCTCTGTTGTTCTCGTTTTTATTGTCAAGCAATCCCTACTCTTTTCGAGTTTAGTTGAGGTACTTTACGTAGTACACCTACAGTCAATGTGCAAACTGGATTGTTTTTATGTTTTAAAAGCATTTTATATACGTTCTCGTCTTCCAGCTCCAGGAATAATGAACCTGGGCTGCTTTAACGACGACCCCGGCAACATGAGCCCGGCAGATGCATGGAACACAACTCTGAATGGACCATCCATGAAGTCATCATCTCCTCAGAACTGCCTGGCCTTCTGTCGTCTGCGGGGATTCAAATATGCCGCCATCCGGGTAGGTCTAAATCTACATGACGATAGTGTGATAAACGTGTAATATGATGGTATTGTTAACTTTCCATTCGGCTTCTAACTGCACCGGAGTGTCTGTCTGACGCATGTCTAATACTAAGTGCGTTGGGCAGGATACGTGTTTAGAGGCAAAGTTTAGTTTTTAATTTTCTACTTGTAAAAGAAAAACTAACTACGCTGGCTATATATAGGGAACTAGTTTGCCAGGTAGTTTGACCACCATAGGGTTTCATTCCTCCTTTGCTGAGTATTACGATCCGTTCGCCCGTTGGAATGCCTGAGGGAGGCTAGCTTCAACCTACATTGCATATACCTTTATATTTTACTTTAGATCTACTTTGTGTAATAGTTGTTCTACATGCCATACATTGTACCGTGTACAATTATCGTTCAATAAAGTCCTTCTGTATAAATTATCTGAAGTGCATGAAGCAGGGCTAACCAACACTTCATTGGTTAGAATCTGTTGTACTATGCCCCTCCCATCTCGTCCGCAATAGCGCGGTAATAAGTGTCAGTGTGGAAGAGGGTACGCCAGGAACGGAGAAGTGGAGCCAGCGGCCTGCAGCCGTCCATGCGCCCGCGATCCCAGCCGGACCTGCGGCAGTACTGAGTCGGAGCAGCTCAACAGCGTCTACACATACGGTAACTATGTTACGAAAGTAGTTATAGCTATCTGCTCATTAACCAACACGATTTTGAAACACGTTGGTGATAAACCCATGTGAAATATATTTCGTTCGTTTGTCTGTTTCTTTATTTGAGTCTATTCATTCATTGAAATTCAAATCTACCTCCTTTTCGCTTCTCATTGGGGTTGGCTTCTTAAGATAGGATTCCTCGTACCACAATTTAACCTAGATTAAGCCTTACTGAAGCCTTTATAACTGTTTTCAGCCGTACTCGGGAGCACCACGTACCTTCCTATGGATGAAGTACGTGAGGAAAACGGACAGACAGACATCGTGGGAAAGCCTTCAGCGCACGCTTTCGCGGGTGCCGGCCTGACAGACGGGGTGGTCGGCAAGGCTCTGCTACTGAACGGTCAGAATCAGTGGGCCAAAACTGACCTACTGGACGGAACCTGTCTGGGAAGCACAAGTAACTGTCCGGAGGTTCGTGTTTACTTTTCTGTGGCTGTCTACGTCTGAACAGCTCGCATATGGGCGTCAAATAAAAGGGGACATGATGAAATGGGAGAACAGACCAACGATAAGATTTTAATGGATAAGCCATAAACAACAAATATAATGATGACGATAATGGTGACCATGGTAAATGATGGGAGTCGTGACGATGATGTTCTTTGTGGTAATAATGATGACGATGATGATGATGGGGGTGGTGGTAGTAGATGATGATTATGCTGATGACTATAGAGAATGAAGAGGATGGTGTCGATGATCTTGGTGATGATGGTGACGATTGTGATGATGCTGATGATGGTGGTGGTGATGATTGTGATTGTGATGACGACGCATGATGATGATTTTTGAAATAATGAAGATTGTGTTAATGGTGATGATGTTGATAATGGTGATTATGATGATAATGTTGATGATGATTTGTTTGTCTGCCTTATCTGTTCCCTGTCAGGGGTTCACCATTGCGATGTGGATCCATCTGAAGGAGAAGCCGGAGGAGACGGACCGGTACTTCCTGTCCACGGGCGGACACACCCGGTCTTCGTACGGCTTCAACTTCTACTACGACGTGCCGGACGGACCCTCCTTCTGGGTCACCCAGAACTACAGCACTGTCTGGTGCACGGTGAGGGCGCGGTCAAATAGGTCGTGTGATTGTCGTAGGATCGCTAACATCGGGCATTTTGGAGGGCAAAAATGTACGCCTCCTTCAAAGTTCAACTGTTTGGGTACACAAAAATCTGTTTTGAATCCTTGTCGGTGATTGGTTCTGCCACAGCCTGTTTGAAACTCCTATGGTGCCTAAATCGAACGACGATCGCACGACCTATGTGACCGCGTTATGAGAGATAGTGATTTACTAGATCAGTATACTGGAGTCCAATAGACTTGAAGGCATGATATGAGAGCTTATGACTTTTCAGGTGCTTCTGCAGTAACCTTCTGGCTGTATGACACACACGTTCGTACTCCATGGCATTGCCAGTGATACACTCTGATTCCTGCCTAAATGCTTGGGGAAAGAAATTGTCCCAACAGCCTTCTCAATTCCTTTATCTCCTATTTCGGGCCAGTTAAGTCAATCACGACTTAGGATAGAGAAGAGAAAATGTCTCAGTCTCATTCATGTAACCCGTCAAGTGACCTTCGACGGTTCTTGTTAAGGTGACCATTGAGTGCTTTAGCCACCTTTTCATCGTCAAATGGCGGTAACACCAGGCTCGACTTGGATTTGATTTGTTTAAAACATAGTTCGATATTCTAGTAATCCTGTCTTATTCTTCCCTTCCTCAGTTTAGCTTCGAGATGGACATCCACGTCTGGATCCACCTGGCCTTCACATGGAAGCCTCCGTGTGACGTCACCATCCACGTCAACAGCACAGAGGTCAAACAGAGGTTCTCGGGGAAGAGGATGCAGCAACTGGAGAACGTAAGCAGGGATTTGTCGTGCATTCATATTTCGCAATGCAAAATGGTGGATAGATTTTCATCTCTTGCGAACGTACTTCGGATATCAGAACATGCCACAAAACGTAATGTTGTTGAGGATAATAAAACATAAATGACCTCTTTGACGGGAGACCTGGCGCATCACCGTCTTGTAATTAGCCAGCGAAAGGGTATGTCATCTCGTAAGGGGCGGTATAACCCAGTCGTGTGTAAACATGTGCGAACACGTGTGATCACGTCGACCGATGATGATGATGAAATGACATTGGGACACTTCACGATGAGTAGCAATGGGCCAGTCCCTGACCTAAGCACTTAGCCGAGGCAGGCAGGGTACCCTAAAATCATCGTCTTCTGGTACTGTATATATATATATTTTGTACTTTGTGTAATACTAATAGTTACATTGTATCATGTACAATTGTCGTGCAATAAAGTTATTCATATATAAGACGTTTTCGGTTAAGCCTAAATTCAGTGTTGAAAGTTCAGTTTAGAACTTCTTGATGATGATACTCCTCGAACAATTTCTATAACGTTACATATCATTTGACATGAAATCATCAAGTACTTGTCGTGAATATTACATCAGGACGAATATACAGCCCTGGCGATTGCAGCTCCCAATAACAAGGATGATGTGTTCGGCATCACTGGGTACTTCCTTCTGGACGAGCTTCGCTTCTGGGACAGGAAACTCTCCGGAAAGGAGATACACGAGGTCATGATGCACGGTCAGTCTTAAGATGCCACCCATAAACTTCTGCCTTTAAGTAAACACGAGAAATTCAGCTACTGTTGCTCCCCTTGATACATGTCATTGAGCTTTTTGACTTCACAGTCATACCCTTGTCACATTTGGTGAAAATCGACCGAATGACGATTCGGCGGCAATCGCCCGAGCCTCGCTTTTAACAAGGAGCTTTTATCATTGCTATCATGATAACTTTATGCACAAAAATTGTACAAGGTACAAAGTATTCAGACGGTTTTCAGGTGAATAATACGCGCAACTCTCCGTCCATCTTCCATCGATACGCCCGAAGATCGTGGATAATGTGACAGGGGTAAAAAGAACATCTAACTAACAAGTTCGCAGCAACAGACGTAAACAGTTATGTGCCGACATAAATGTGTTTCATGGTATAGTCGTGTCAAGCTAAAAGTGGGTACTAAAGTAATAAAGTCAAACAAAAATTGCTTCGGTTATATCCCAGAAAAAAAGAGCTATACGGAATCTTATAATTTTTATATTCATATACTGGCCTGTTGAAGGCCATGTTTGTACCTCTAAACATTACAAAAAATCAGACAAAAATGTGATTATATCTTTTCATTGTTTGTCTCTAGACCTGAGGATGTCGGGAGATCACTACCACCCTCCGCCGGGGGCAAAGGTCATGAAGGGCAAGTACAAGTGTACCGGAGAGGAGCCGCTACTGGGCATGTGCGAGCACGAGGAGGACTCCTCATTGGCTGACGAGCTGTGTGACGCAAGCAACCTGGCATTTGTGCGCTGTGTTCGTGAGTCTTTCGTGATATGCTCGATATTGATGATTGGAATTACATTGATTTGACTCTATCTAATACTATTTCGTTTCTAACATGATTAATGTGGAATCAAATTCATGTTACAGTAACTTGTGAAAGGCTTGCAACGAAAGAGCAATAATCGTTGATTTAGCCACCATTGGAAATAGAGTTATGATTTTAACACTGATGAGAGCAAAAGTTGTACGATTTTGATGCTTGGGGGACCAACAGATATTCTTTGTTCCCCAAACGTTTTCATCCGTATATCTTAGATTCTTTTATTCTTCTGGCATCACTTGTTATGTTGATATAGCCAAGTGATTGTGTACAATGTACAATCGCGATATTAGCATTAAAACCCTTTTTTTTTTAAATTTCATGTATATATTGAATGAGTCTTGTCTACGTTGATTCCAGCGAACAGCTGGCTGGCTGATTGGTCGGAGTGGGAGTACTGTGATGACGAAGGGAAGACGCGCCGGATCCGGAAGTGTTACTCCCCGTCCCCACACTACCAAGGGGACTGCTCCGATAGTCCGGGTCCAAGGGAGCAGGTCAAGGACTGCGAGTATTAGTTAGACAATTGTCAACATAAGATACATGAAGAACAGGACTTGCAAGAAAACTTACTTAATACCGAATACAGTGGATGGGTTACTGCGCCATGACATCTTTGGCTGCTTCCTCCCCTCACTGGGTGTTTCGCCCCGAGCAGGACCCCCTCCGGTAGGCGGGGCATGGCTTTTCCAATCTCTTTCTGTACTCTTCATTCAAATCCACCGCGATGACCGCTCGGCTTCGTCTGTTAACCTTCTAGTGGCATCTCTCCTTCTTTTCCCCTTCACTCCCACTGCTTCTAGTGCCTTCCACACTGACTGGCCAATAAAGCCTCTAGTCCCGACCTCCACTGGAAACACTGAGTTCTCCATCCTTTGTATGCAATATTGATATGGTGACGGTTGTATCTGACTAGAGCCATCTTGTTTGTTTATAAAATGTCAGCTCACCTGGATTAACTGCTACTTGATCGATGTCTTCTTCAGCCACATCTGTTCCTTGTTTCCAACTTGATAGCCGGCTCTCGCCTTGAGAGCGTTGCCAAAATACGCACGCTCTAAATACATACATGTACAGCCTAGAATATGACAAGGACAGGTTTACCAAGAGATTGTTTCTGGCAACAATTGTAACTGTGTAAGAAAGATTAATTTTGTGTAATGTAAAAAAATATAACTCGCTTGTGATATGCAGTAAGTTAACGTAAATGTCTAGTATATGTACAAACGATTTATAAGGGTGAAGTTAAATGTATATAAACGTTAACACACTAACCCAAATGTGAACATTGTGGATATAGTAGCGATAGATATGACCCATGTGAATGACTGTTACGTTTAGCTCAGTGATCAATATTTCGCCGCAGTCACGCATCATACAAGATTACCAGTACTGATGCAGCAGTATCCCAGCCGCAAAACATGCAAAGATGTTGAGAGTTTGAACATTCAACTGCAAAAGTATTTTCAGTGTAAATATGCTGAAAGTGAGATCACCGAACATGATTGCGTTCAAAGTATTCATATCTAACGATTCTCTTAAACCTTCAAATGACAGTAATGATAATGATACCACCGTGGTCCTGTACTAAGACCAAGGACATAATATATAACGTCCATGCTAAGACCGATTACATGTATATTCGTGTATGACGAGTCAAAATTCTCAATGGGACAGGTTATTAGTATATATCGATTTTCATGATTGAAGTTTAGAAAATACATACGTTACGTACACTCTTATGACTAGTCCTTTGTTGCTCTTGTTATCAGATAGACCCAGATACATATCTAATCACATTAATGACAATACCACTATTGACGTCACCAATATTGAATGGTTCCACGTACACATTACGTGAGAATAATAAATACCGTGGTGACAACCGACCATTGTATTCTCTTTCATTTCGAAACCCATAACAAATTATCATGCTAAGGCTTAAGAAACTTCCTGTAATAGTCCGGCAGACGTAACGTAACGTTTTTACGTTGAGTTGTTGAAAATCATGATTTTTTTCAAGAATCATAAACACATGACTATTCTGAAAGGTTGACTGGTACATCGTGCTGCGATTGTAATCTACACTTCAACAGTGCACATGTGGGTTCCGGGCCCACTTTCCACCACACGGCGATCACTGAGTGACCCTACCAAAATTGGATTTGTGTAACACCTCCTTGCATTATCTTTCTTATTATTGGAATATGATGCAAGACGTATTATCTAAAAGACAGCAAAACACACAAACTGTAAAAAACACCAGCTCTTTATCCATTAATTTCGATGAGCGATCTGTCAAGTTTGTAGTGAAAAGCTAAGTGGATACAAACTTCCGTCTCTGGAGACAACGGTAACATTCTTATCAGTACAATGAGATTCAGAGAACATAAAGCGTTAAAAGCTTTAACTTGAACTTGGGCGACAGAATGCGTGACTAATGCTGATTGCTTGATACTGCCTTTTGTGTCCAATCCATCATCTGCCATATTCCGTTACGTTTTTCTGCAGTACGAACAAAGGCCCCGGTGATTTGTCGTGCTCAATACGCATGGCACAATGGCTAGAGGCGCCCACTTTAAGGAAAGGTCAGGATCTCTCTACTAAGGTTTTGTTGGGTACCGACAGTATGTTTTCCGTTTTCCTCGACGATGGCAGCTTCGTGCCTTATCAGCGGGGTTTTCGCGGCAATGCTGTTGATTTCTGGAGCGTCTGCAGCCTTTAATCCGGCGTTAAATGCGTTTTCCCGCGCCGTGGCCCTGGACCGGACCCTGGTGGACATCCCCCACCGTCTGCTGTGCCACGAGTTGTGTCTTAAAGACGTCTCCTGCGCCTCCTTCCAGTACGACCAGACGTCTCGGGAGTGCCGGGTCAGCATCGTCAGGGACGATCTGGAAGAACATCCCGACGACGATGTGGACGACTCGCTTCACGACCTTTCCCTTGATGGGCTTCTTCCGACTAGTCCAGGCGCAGACTCGGTAAGTAATGTACCGAAAGATGTGTATTACTCTTTTCTTGTTGTCGCTTATCTTGGCTTTCTAGAAGAAGAGTTATTAAAGGAGATGACATTGTTTGTAGTTGGTGCTGTAGAATGCGATTTAAGAGGCCAGTAAAGCTTGCAGATAGTGGACTGGTTGATGCAAAGTGGAGTAAAGCTATATGAAATTGTTCAACTTGTTGAACCGTAAAGTACCTGTGGAATCATGCCCAAGACACAACTCTGAGCTGACTCTCATCTTGTTTGTTGTTATGACGTTTGAGTCCAGTTTGTTTTACAAAGCATTTGTAGATTCCCTTTGTCTAATATCGATGCCCCAACCTTTCTGTTCCTCAGATTCTTGGATGCACCTCGGAGCCGGACGCTTGTATCAACGGCCATGTCTGTCAGGAAACCTGTACCTACGATGGCGCGATGACCTGCTCCTGTAGGTCCTCCACATGGGACAGGGACGGCTGCAGATCTGTCGGTATGTAGTGTCTCTATGGGTCATTGATGGTTGAAGATCTATTGGTATGTAGAGTTGTAGACCCTCTACATGGGACAGGGGTGGGTACAGATATGTTGGTACATGAAGTCCCTCTACATGGATCATGGACGGGTGTAGATCTGTCGGTATGTAGGTCCTCTACATGGGACATGGACGGGTGTAGATATGTTGTTATGTAGACCCTCTACATGGGACATGGACGGGTGTAGATCTGTCGGTATGTAGTTCGTCTACATGGGTCATGGATGAGTGTAGATCTGTTGGTATGCAATTCCTCTATATGGGACAGGGGTGGGTGCAGATTTGTCGGTATGTAGTTCCTCTACATGGGACATGGACGGGTGTAGAGATGTTGGTATGTAGTTTCTCTATGGGTCATGGATGGGTGCAAATCTATTGGTATATAGACCCTCTACATGGGACATGGACGGGTGTAGATCTGTCGGTATGTAGTTCCTCTACATGGACGGGAACGGCTGCAGATCTGTCGGTATGCAAATGACTAAATGATGCCCAAAGGTATTCTGATTAGACTTAGACATCTAAAGATCCTTACACTACGATACCACGATATGGTGTAGATCTGTCAATATCTAGAACCATGTCATAAAAATGGTTAAAGTAGTTCAAAAATTTTGTTGTGGAATTGACGAAATTATACTTTGTGTATAAAGTAGACTTTACCATGGAGTGCTTTGTGTGTTTATAAGGTTACTGATATTTCTTGTGATAGTACATAGTGCAGGAATCACCGAAGGCAGCCTGTCCAGAGTAAAACAATACGTGAGGGCAATGCACCACTTGCATGATCACAAATAGACGTCATTTGTATATGAATAATTGATAACTGACCTTGAAACAATAAGGAACTTGAATTGACAATCTATGCTCATACGTCATACATTCTACACACACGGAGAACATTTGGAATAAATAATTGATTTGATAACATCATGTTCTCAGAAGTTGCGTGTTCAACAGCCGCCAGCTGTCCTAAAAAATCCCACAAACAGAAAATACTCCACGCCTAGCCGCAGGTGGCAATAGATAGGAACAGCTGTTGCTGAAGGGAATCTACGTCATTCCCATGCAAATAAGGATCTAAGTAGTTGTAATATACATGATTGTACGTAAGAAAAATGATCACGTATGAATGAAAAAAGTCAAGAAACATCTTTGCTCATTGCAACTTGTTTTTCATAGATTGGAAGTTTTTAAAGACTATTGCAAGAAATACCTTGAAGATATATAGATCAATGGATAATCATTGAGAGCTTCAAAAGATGATTGTGGAAATATTGAAAGACCTTGAAGATCATTGAGCGCCTCCTTAAACGTTAATGACCATAAGACTATTTTTGCTAAGCTGTACAGTCTTTTTTTCTTTGAACCTTAATATTACATCTTGAAATCACTTATACATCTATACACTATTCGGCCTTGGTCACTTTCAAGATCTCAGAGGAGAAGGTTATGGGTCCTACATACAGACGAAAAACTACTTTGCAATGATACAGTCAGTAATACGTAAAACGGTCTCACCCCTCCCCATTTTCCCGTGGACAGATGTTGGCAGCTGGGAGGAATGGCAGAGCTGGGGAGACTGCTCAGCGACCTGTGGTGGCGGAATGAAGACGCGCATGCGCACATGTAACGACCAATATGACGGCAAGAGCTGTGTGGGTAAAAGTACGGAGAACCGCGCATGCGCGGAGACGCCTTGTCCAGGTGCGTCATGTCATTTTGATAACGTAATTTAATGATACATGATGTGTTTGCGTGTCGCGGGGTAGATCTTACGATCTGGTAGAATAGCCCGTTCTATTGGTCAGAGCGGTGTCTCTGGTGACAACAATCGCGATCAACGACCCAACTTTGACTTTATTCTGATCCACAATCAAGACGACAGTCTATATTAAAGGGAATGTGTCAAAATCTAGATCTATATAATTCTCTCTTAGATATTCTGCCAGATTGCAATACAAGATGTCATAGCTACTAGTCATCGATATGGGACCGTCATCCGCCCTTTGAATGTTCAGGTGCATATATTATAAACGCGATATGGTCTTTGTAGTAGTTTTGCAGTTGCTTCTTCTTGACATGTTCGTATTCATGTCCAATACGTGTTTGGAATGATCAGTTAAACAATCATCGATTAATGATTGACTTATTAATTGGCTACTAATTGTTTCCTACCAAGTCTGGAGCGAGTGGAGCAGCTGGACGAAGTGCCAAAGGTGCGGCCGGTCCCGTACCCGGACCCGCACGTGCCCCAGCCCGGGGAAGTGTCACGGGGCTCCCGATGAGAGGTCGTCCTGCATGGGGAGCCGAGAATGCTCCAGTACGTACCAACCCCTACAAGGCTGTGGCTTTAAAAGGCAGTACTTAGGAAAAAACTTTGGTGTCATTTGAAAAAGCATCTCTCTGGTTACACCTGTTCTAACGAGTTTGCTCAGTGCAAAGCCACATGGTCCACTTCTGGGTCCTGAAATGAGGCTCATTGTAGTATCATCTCTTCTCCCTAAATCGGAAATATCAAGCTTAGGCAAGCTCAACTAACTTCCAACAGGCGAAGCTGGGGTAACGAAGGCTACTCGGGATAATTCCCTACCCCATTTGGCAGGAATCGTTTAATCTACCCACATCTGGAAGGACCCCTGCTGTTTTCGACTACATTTGCACCGATATTTCAATATGAATATCTATATCTATAGCCGTTCGGCACCTCACTTCTACAAGGCCAAGTATTTTAGAGAATGTTGATTAGATCCAAGTAAACTACTCATATATATATATATATATATATATAACGTTGTATATATAATCATAAATATATCAAATGTTGGCCTTTAGCCCTTGTCAGACTGCAGAGAGGCCTGTACGTGACTGACGGCTGGGTGGAAGTTTGGGACCAGCTGAACGGCTACTGGAGGCCGCTGTGCGGGAATTGGACACAGGAAAACGGGAAGGTGGCATGCCACCATGTTGGATTCAAAGACGTTGAAGAAGACACACGTAATCATTCAAATTCTTTCTCTTCTCCCTCTTTTTAACTGCTCACTGCCTCCATAAGAAGTAGAAGTTAAATTTAAGGAAGCGTTTTTCTGTGTATCTGTATGTCTGTATATCTGTACGTCTCTTTGTCTGTGTTGAAGACTCAAGAACGACTGGATGGATTGGTTTCATATTCATAAGCTGTCACAAAATTATTTTTCTATGTACTGGAGTGGAACTTCTAATTTTGATATCTCGTATTCTTGACAAGGTATGGTCACGATTTTCGGATCGTAGACAGGGCGTTTGCTCGGAATGAGACCCTCTTTTGAAGATGATGGAACCTATCTTAAGAAATGATCTTTTGATACATGTCATCGTTGGTCTTGACAAAAATGTCGCCCAAACTACAACAATGTTTCATATTGTCCCTACTCAACGGTACATCCGCAGCGCTCGACATCATGAGCCTGGGCTGTTTTAATGACACTCCCTCGGAGAACCCGGATGAAGAAGCCTGGAATGCGACTGCGATGAACGGACCGAACACCAGCGCCTCCTCTCCTGCAGACTGCCTAGCCTTCTGTTATCCCAGGGGCTTCAAATATGCCGCCATTCGGGTAGGTCCGGGTCCATTGTAACTGCTGTCCAAGCGGAGGTAGTGGAGAGAGAGGATAGAAAAGTGTGCATATCAGAGGATGATCACAATTTTGGCCACCAACATAGATGAATAGATGTTGATATATCGAATTTTATATATATATATATATATATATATATATATATATATATATATATAGAGAGAGAGAGAGAGAGAGAGAGAGAGAGAGAGAGAGAGTGCAAATAGGTAACTGCACTAGGAAATTGTCAGACGGTAGTGTTGAGGCCATATTGATGTAACTTGTAGCTGATCTACTATGTTTGAATACTTGTATTTATCTTAAAGTTGTTGTTTTTTTATCTGAAGCTTATCTTATCAATAGTGTGAATATGAAAAATATCTTAAGAATTTCTTGGTACAGTATATGTGATTTTGTTGTATCAATAATAATAATAATCTTTATTGCAAATTCATGCCAAAGGGCTAATTGCATACAGATTAAAGTAGTAGTGGTATACATAAACATACTTAACAAAGAAGGGAAATGATATTCATAGATAAATCAAAAGGGAATAACGTCTAAACTAAATATAATTCTACTTAAGCTATTTGGTGGGTTTGACTTATCAATGACTCTATATATGTTGACTCTGCCAGTCTAAGGACGTGTGTCAGTGCGGCAGAGGGTACGCGCGGAACGGGCAGGAGTTGTCGTCCATGTGTAGCTGGAAGTGCGCCGGGGACACCAGCCGGACGTGCGGGAGCGAGCTCAACGATCATCTCAACGACGTCTTCGCATACGGTAATTGGCACTTGAAATTTAGTTCTAGATAGTTCTAAAAATCATATTGAAGATTTTCCACTGTCATACAACACCAAAATTTTGCTTACCTCGAATTTTCAGTCATACTTCGGTCGACCTTCTTCGGGAGTGATAATTCAGTTACTCTGATCACGTGACTTAAAGACACATGACTCGAGTAACGAATCATAAATGCCTGGCAGGTGATATCGGTTCTAAAAATTAATGTGGGGGACTGCATGCCAATCTACTCAGAGCATGATCAGACGTTTCAATTCGACTCCACGTAATGTTGAAATCTGGCGTAAAGAGTAATCAGTGCATTCTATAAAACGCATGATTGGTATAGCCTCCGTTGCAGTCTTTGAACGGGGCTGGTTTTTATTTTAAGGGGAGGGGGGCGTTGGTTCGCGATTTTCAACGTTGGCTATGTTGTCTTGTGCCAGGAAAGAGAGTTTGCGGAGGAAGGGAGTTTGCTGTGGAAGGGAGTTTGCAGTGATAGCGAGTCAAAGACTCGCATATAGCCAACATTGAAAATCGCTAACCAATCGCCTAACAAACGTAGCCGCCGTTCATATCCCCCCCCCCCCTGTTCCACTAGTGGCTACAACCACGCTATGACAAATGAACGGCCGTCGGTTTGACGAATAGGTCAGCGAATTTCATATCTAAAGAATTCATCATGTTTTGTCATGTTTTCTTGTCTGTTAATTCATATTTTTACCTCTTGCCTTATATTCCGCCTACGAAACGCACAAATCCGATTTTGGTATCTTTAATAAAGCGATCTCCATCTGTGAAAAAGGGGACCTATTGTATTGATGTCTCTCCTCACTTCAGCTCCGCTAGGAAATAGCCTGTACTTTCCCATGGACGAGAAACGTGCTCACAGCGGCGAGATTATGGGGGAACCGTCCGTGGTGAGTCGAGGTGGAGCAGGCCTGATTGACGGGATAGTCGGCAAGGCCCTGTATCTGGACGGGAACGACCAATGGGCGAAGTCGGAACTGCTGGACGGGTCTTGCCTAGGGAGCACGGACTATTGTGAAGTAAGCTAACATTGTAGGCTCGCTGCTAACTTGTTTTTTTTTTCGTTCGAACAATTATTTTTCTATTCTAGCATCTTCAGAGAAAGGGGAGAGAGAAAGAGTGGAAGAGAGGAGTTTACTGTAGCTCTAGGGAGAGAGAAAGAGCCGGCTAGGGGTCCTCTATCTGTCTCTGCTCTGGTCTGGTCTACTCTCTGGCTCTTCCGGTTCAGCTGGTTCCCTGGGTCTTCTCAGCTTTGCGACATGTATTGCCACAAGATGATGATATGTGTTTTGGCTGGCCTGCTTTTCTTTAACTTTAAATTTCAAGCCAAGGGGCAAGCTTGTCACCGCCATGAAAAATGGAGGCATTGTTTTGAATGGGTCTCTGTGTGTGTGTGTGTGTGTGTCATCTCAGGATAGTTTCAGCATTGGAATGTGGCTGAAACTGATGGATGTTCCGGACGGCGATCGCTACTACCTGTCTACAGGCGGCCACACCCAGTCCTCCTACGGCTTCAGCCTCTGGTACAACGCCGAGGAAGGCAAAGGGCCGGGGTTCAACGTCAGGCACCGCGAGGCGTCATGTAAGGTAAGCAAATACCATACGATACCCTTGACAAGCGGTAACCTTTGGATTGTCTTGATATTTCAGGTTTTGGTAGGTCTTGAGGAGATCTCAGATTGACTAGATTTTGGGCACCCCAGCGGTTTGCTATGGTACTGCAGCGTAACGCTAGGTTTCTGCTCTCTTTTGTTCTGAAGGTACGGTAATCCAATTTAAGTGGCTGTTGTAAATTGATTGATTTGATCGAGGACATAGTGTCACGGTTGTAGGAGAAAGAAGGTTTTCGCAGTGTATCAATTTCGCGGTTGCATCACTTCTGTGGGACAGCAGTAATAATATGGAAAGGAATTTTCGCGGCGTTATGATTGTAGCGGTGGACAGGTTTACCGCGAAAACAAAACCACCTACAACACTTTCACAATGTACAGGACCTTGCGACAGAAGACATGTTTCACTTGCAGCAGTAGCTTGTTGTAGACATACAAGTCGGTAGATGGCACACATGAAGCATTGAACATATTTATTAAAGGAAAAACTTTGAGTAAGATGGTTTGTACCGAATAGCATATGATTTGCAATTTGAGCAGTGAAACCAGCTACGGGAATAAAAAAGAAAATGTTTATTTCAGGGCTGGAAATAATCTTTTAGTCTCTCTTTGGAGGCATAGTTTTATACTAAGTTGCTGTGTTACGCCGAAGGGCGGTTATACCGGCTATATAGATACAGATACAGATACAGATACAGATACAGATGCAGATACAGATACAGATACAGATACTAAGTAGATTTTTATTCCTTCCCTTCAAGTCGCACTTTGACATCCCAGTCGGCACCTGGATTCACTTGGTGCTATCCTGGAGAAAACCGTGTGACATCAACATCTACATCAACAGCACCCGAGTCGCCGACCTGGAGCTGAGGTTCGAGGCGCCTACACAGCTGGATGATGTATGGTGACATATTGTCCACGTTGATGTGCATGTAATTCTCGATTTTCTTAACGGTAGTCTAAATTTAGTCACTTAAGCGGTCACTATGCAACCGCTAAAATGTCATCATCACAATTACTTGATCACTCAGAGACCAGATAGAAAAGAAATGCTATCTCCGTGACATTTAGATGCTGTAAGCTTCTTCCCCTCCCACCCCCAACTGCTAAAATTAAAGAATCTGCCACTTACGCGGTTATTATGCAACCGCTAAAATGTCATAATCGCAATTATTTGACCACTCTGAGACCAGCCAGCACAAATGTTCTCACTATGACATTTAAATGCTGTGAGCTTCTTCCCCTCCCAACTGCTAAAATTACCGAGGCAAAGATTAATGGGATGATGGGATGATCCTGTAGCGCAACTGGTAACCGCCTCACAGTTTGGCTCCTGTTTCAAGTTATTTGGTGACTGTGCGGCCTTGGTTCGGGTAGTATGGTAGTTTCTCATCCTGTGTTGGCATCTCAGTTAGTGCTGCAGCTTCTTTCGGTACGGTAGGGCCGTAAAATGGGGGTCCCGTGTTTGAGGTGGTGCCTCGCACACGTTATTTACGTTAGGTGAACTCACTGCCTTTATCAATTTAGCTTAGAGCGTTGGCGGTATCCCCATTATGTATTTATGTGCGTAAGTCGATTTATCTGCATAGTCATTCACCAAAAAAAAATCCTATTCCGCATATGTCAAACTTTTCATCCATTCATGAAATCCTATAGAATTGAATTTCTCATAAAGTCTCATAAAGTCGATGTGACTATATTTCATCAGCCATTCTAGATAGATTTAAAGGGAACATTTCAGGCCTTTTGAACAACGACATAGATAAACTGTTTACCTGTGCGATTTATTGTATGTTCACCACGATTCAACCATATTGTGTCTACGTAATATCATAACCATTACTATTTATTGTGCGTTACATTTCGTTTGTTTATGTACTGCACGTCGACATATTCTTTTGTGACCCCGGATCCCAGTGGAAGGGGTATCATACCACCAAGTGAGCAACCCTGGTAAAACATGACAGAAAATTCACTCTTCTTTTCTTCTGTGCATCTAGTACGACAGATATACCGCCTTCGCTATAGGAGCCCCCAACAACAAGGTCGCGCCCAAGGGTCTCTCCGGCCACGCCGTTTTTGACGAGCTTCGGTTCTGGGACAGAAAACTGGACGGGAAGGAGATACACCAGGTCATGATGCACGGTGGGTACCACAAGCCCAAATATGGTAGTCAGCAGTAGTTACGCGGGAAATAAGTAAGTCATTGTGAGTACGGGAATCAAACAGTCAACTATGGCATTCATTGGTAGTTATAGGAAACGAGCGATGCCAAATATGGTATTCACAGCGCGCATGCGAGTACGGGAATCAAGCCGTACCAAATATGGCAGTCAGTAATGATAGTTACAGGAAATACGCGATACCAAATATGAATTAAGTATGCATTCAGCGAGGTATTGGAATCAGGCAGTACAAGACATGGCGCTTATTTTAAGGATACGGGAAACTGATCGTTTGAATGTGAGAGGATTGCAATTGCCCTAGGGTCACTCACATCACAATTGCTTTTCCATCTGTCCCGTGTCCATACTTTGTGTGGCAATTTCTCCAAGATTGCAAGATTGTATGTTGATTCCATGCATGATATATACTTGAATAAAACAACACACATATGACATAAGAAGTTCGTCTTGCCCTTCCTCTTAAGACCTGAGGATGTCGGGAGATCACTACCACCCTCCGCCTGGGTCAAAGGTCATGAAGGGGAAGTACAAGTGCACCGGAGAGGAGCCGCTACTGGGCATGTGCGAGCACGAAGAGGACTCCTCATTGGCTGACGAGCTGTGTCACACAAGCAACCTGGCTTTTGTGCGCTGTGTTCGTGAGTTCTTCAACTTTTCATCTGATATTGAACCATTTCACCAGGGTGACGACCTCGCTGCAATCTAACTATGTCATACTGTAAATGCATTTAAGTTCTCGGGGATTTAATTTCGCGGTAGCGGGAAAATGGACTTTTCGCGGTGGTTTTAATTTCGCGGTAGCAACATGCACTGTTGTCTCTTACGGTTATGGAAAAATATTCGCGGTGATTTTAAATTCGCCGTGACGCGGCCGCCGCGAAAACCGCGAACATTTCCGCATTTACAGTAATTTCATGCTGGTCTAGGGTCTGTCTGATTATAAGTACATCGCGCTTATAGCGCCCGTCCAACATCCACCGAGACGGGAGGGGCAAGTTACAGCCCTTGCAGAGCAGTTTGCGCGTTTTGCGAGTTGATCCAAATATTTGCTTTTTACCGAGGTAGTTGATTCTCATTTCGGCCATGTCCATGCTACCATCTTATGGAGGATATAAAATCATAATAGTGTTAGATAGACGTTGCCCGAGCCCCGTCCAATTTGTTAAGAGGCAGACTTTCAGCAAAGACTACGCCGATGCCCTGGCGATGTTGAAATTCGGTGAGCCCTGACCGATCTACGAATTCGGCCGGTCAACTTTACACAGACTAAGGTCTTTCCAGGCCTTCCTAGGCCCTGGACTGACCCCTCGGTGCTTCTATCCATAGTATTTTCCCCCATGTTGCACAGTACCGAACCATTGCCATTTATGCATGCGTCTTTCACGAAGAGGGACTAATTGTACGGGTATTGTATTTTCCCAAAGGGAGAAAACATATTGTTTTTGCTGGTGTGTTCTTTTTCTTTCTTCCTCTTGGCAGAAAGGGTTTACAGAAAAGGCTGCATCAGGCCTGGCTACCTTGGCTGGCTTTCTTGTCTGGCTTCTCAGATACCCTATCCATAGCCCCAGGTCTTTTTTTTTACTCGCATAAACTACTTGGGGGTGAGCCTATTGTATGCAAATAGCTTGACACAAGACTAAAGAGAAAACATTCTGCATTTTTGCAAAATTGTTGCCTTTCTAGTGTAAAATTGACTCCCTCCTATCTTACAGCCTACGGGCGGTGGGACGGCTGGTCTGCCTGGACGGAGTGTAAGGACGGACGGACACGCCGAACCCGGAAGTGCTCCACCCCATCACCACACTATGAGGGAGACTGTCGTGACAGTCCTGGGAAGGGACAGCAGGCCAAGTCATGTGAGGTCAACCCCGTGAAGTAAAGGGACTGCAAAGCGTCGAAAGGTTGTTGGCATATGGGTAGTTCGGCCCCAAGCCTATCAAGACGATTCGCCACGTGCACCATGCATACAATACGTAGAACTGTTTCTAAACGTTTTCCCGTTAATCCTAGGCCTTATTTTAACCAGACTTCCTAAAGTGCCTGCGCCAACTTTGACGTCGTATAACTGACAAGCAACTTGGACTAGGACAACCAAACATGGTGGCTTTCCCTAAACTTTTGTTTGCGACAAGTTGCAAGAAATAAAATAAGTTTATGAATAAATGTTTTCGCTTTGCCATGGCAACGGGTTTCCTGTAAGGCATGTTTTACAAAATTCAATACCTTTGGTCCAAACAATGAGATTTAAAGGTTTTCTCGCTAAACCACTCTCGTTTTCATGTATCTTTATCAAATATCTTTCAATTTACTGTTTATAATCAGATATTCTTAATTCATACTGTGATAACGTAATTTATCAAATATCAAGATGGCGGACCACATCATGAAGTTTTACATTATATATTTTCACTCAAATTTCATTTCACTACTTTGTATCTTTTACTGGTTCAATCCCCAATCGGAACCCCGTTGGAACTAAACCGTAACCTTATCCATACCTCGAGTCGTCCTGGACCTGGTCCCCAATCGCACTGATCGGCTAGGGGCCGAACTGTCCAGGTTCCAAAGCGTCCTGATACAGCGTGAAAATAAGAACTAGACACTTGGCCGGCATCACTAGTTTACAGCATGCACCTCATGCAGCATGTATTCGTTCAATGTTGTATATGTTCTACATGTTACGTTGGAGTGTAAAAACGCGTTTTTCGTCTTCCATAATATTGCCTCAAAAGATGAGGCCCAAACCGACAGAACTATTTCCATGTATATCTTAAAATGCAGTATAAGATAAGAAGTAGTTCTTAGTATCATTGTATCGACAATTCTTATATCACTGCAATTAGCCCCTGGCATGTACGCCTAAGACAGATCTACCTGGTGTGAACTTTCCATGTCTGTAGCCGCTATGCATTAGACTATGATGCTTGCGAATGATTGATTGATTGATTGATGTACATATGTATTTCGATCTTATATCTCAATAGTTTAGATGCATTCTGTATGGGTAGAATTCATTCTGAAGTAGGTCCAAACTGTTGTTGAGCAGAAAAGTTCCTTCCTTCATATTATGTATGTTCAATGATGACATCAAGTATAAAGACAGGATTGTAGCATTTGCATTTATTACGTCACGTAACAGCTATGCTTTACAAGATGCAGGACACAGGTAACACACCAGAGCTGTTGTGAAATGTCGAGCGTTTCCTTGCTGCAGTAGACGAAAACAACAATAATCGGAGTCAAGGATAATGGTAAGGTATCTGTACATCGTTGTTAACTAGTTACTACTACAAGGGGATGCTCTGTCGGATTTACAGTTCCAGGTTAGTTTCTGATATAGACTATTGTGATGAGAGGTGTTTTTGCCATTGCACAATGTACATCATATAACACTCACCCCTAGTATATCTGTACATCTATACTTTACAACTATGAACAGCCACAGAACGAATGGAACCTCACATTTTGCAGAGGAACACGAAATCATTTTGCCGGCTCAGTCAATGGCTCAGTTTAGGTCAGGCTATAGAAACCTGAAGATGTTACAATGACGGCCATATCTACATCTTTCTGTACAGCTTTTAGCACAATTACAACATAGGCGTTTTCAATCATGTCATTGGAGCCACTACAGGGTTTTACTAACATTTTGTCTACAACTGTGTATATCTTGTAAGCGTGGTTTCTAGTTGGTATGTGCGTATCATGTACATGGGAACACTAAGCGGCTCTTCTTCAAGAAACTTTACGACATTGCAGTTCCAGCTAGTTGCCAATGTAGGTTAGTATACGTCAACGTGCGCCTTGTTATTGATGTAGAGAGCTTAAACGCACATGAACATGACAATACCATAATGACTGTGTGTGAGGGTCATATTGCATATTAATTAGAAAAAACTTAACACAATGTGTATGGTACTCGTTCACACCTGCGGTGCCATTGCCACCATATGTTATGCTGGGGAAACCAAGATAAACATTACAGCCACCGGCTAGTCGCAACAACTTTTTATCGTAACATGCGGTAATGCAAGTCATCAGTTTATATTTTTGCTCAAAACGAGATAACAGTGACAGTTGTACATGAATATTTCCCTTAGCTACACTTGCTGCTGCAACAAAGATGTATTTGAAATAAGAACCACGTAACCGTCTCTTATGTTGCTCCCATTTGGTTACACAGACGATACTTTCCCTCCGTTATCGTTATACCTCCCATGTACATACCTGTTGTTCACTGCTAGAAAAATAGGTCTCTAAATTTTCATTTTGAGCAATTTTCATACCGCTTATTGCCCGCCCCAGGCTGGGAAAGTATTGCAACAGTCTTTCAGAAGTAAAGATAAGTTTGCAGTTTATTTCCCGAGAGAAACAAATGGAAGTGATAAAACCAGAAATCCTTTCCAGCTGTTACAGTAACTGGAATTGGGATGAGCTGCCTGGAGGCAACACCATTTAAAACCTGATATCCACGCCTGAATAACTTTAAGTCTTGTAACATGATAACACGCGTGTAGGAACTTTCATCTTTACAGATAGCACTTTCTTTACATCCTACCATTAATCATCAGTCTGCCATGTACAGCGTCCAATGATAGATTTTTCTCATCGCAATTCATAAAAGCCAGAAGTACCGGCAATCTGTTAAAGCGTACAGAAGAAAATGGAGAATAAGATCCATCAGGAATACTTTAGTGCTACACATTTGATGCATGAGCGTCACACTAGCGTAGGCTTAATGGATCTGGGCCCATTATCGCACTGGTAACTGGCGGCCGATGAGCGGCCGATAAGCGCGATGTCGGTGGTTCTCAGGTCCTCGTCAATCTGCTGAAGCGGTCTGCCCACTCCGGGAGCATGGTCGCAGCTGGATCGGCACTTGGACCGGTTCCACAGGACGTTCACCCTCCTGCTCACAGCCTCGCAGATCGTCTGGGGCTTCTGGAAGTGAGCAAATAATATGAGGAATCATATGAGGCGTTGGCTATAGCTTGGTCAATGAAGTTTCTTTTAGGAGGTTTGCAAAATTTTGTTGTCCTGCATATATACTCGGTAATAATCAGAAGTTTAACCCCCCTTCATTAGCCAGATGCACGAAGCTTGTTAGGTCTTGAATCCTGATTTGCTAAACACGTTGAAACATCATATATATGCCACTAGCATTTCAAAGATATGGACGTCTTCATCAATTTGATCGTAATAAACGAAAGCTGTTCTTGTCTACGTTTACTTAGTAATGGTGAAAGTGATACTTCTTAAAATGTCGTGTCGAGTTTGGCTCGTAAGAAGCTTTAGTTGTCCAGCATTGTCTAAATGCTCAGCTACAAATACATTGTCCTTACCTTGGGGTCGGATCTGCTGACGTCCCTGGCGCAGGCCACGACCCACTCCACCAGCAGGGCCACAAAGGCCACGCCCATCCCGCCGTAGATGAGCACGAACACTCCCAGCATCTGGTCCACGCCGATGATGGACGAGTTGAAGTCCTTGTCTTTGTCTTTCACGCACTCCGAGGTCTCAATCCTGGAGATGTGGGAAGAGACGCATTGGACAAAGGAGAATGCTTGGAAAGCAAGAGGTTAAATTTTTTCATATGGTTTCTCAGCTAAGATGGCTTTGTGTGGTCCGAAATGAATCAAGACTTTATCGTGGCGTCACAATGCAGAATGCAGACTGAACTATAGTAGTGTACATTACTTTCATAACCACGTAGCTCTGATGTTAATGCACTGTTGCCAGATCTTTTCACATGTAGTATTTTAGAGGGTACATAGAACCTTGCGGCTATATCAGAATCAGGAATTTTTACACGGTCTATATTACGTTAATG
>NC_049991.1:16890025-16897859 GCF_000003815.2 Branchiostoma floridae | reverse complement strand
GATGAGGACGTCGAGGAAGCCTGACTCCCTGGCTGAAAGATCTTCTTGGAGAAGACTTCAGTGTAAGGCGATACTTCGGCAAGGCGATGCCAACCCGCTCTTCTTGAACAGACGTCCAACAGTTCGCAAGGTGCAATCTCGGTTGGCCTTATATAGACAAGGAAAAATCCAATACTTATTACGTACATCTCAAGGAGTTATTATGGATATTTCAACCGGTAGGGTGTTTTTAACTTCGGCTGATTCGACAGCTCGTTCTTGTTGCCATTGTTCTTGTTCTCCCTAAGCCAGAAACATCAAATTTTGTATTTATTTTATCTATTGGTTTAGCTGTTTGGCACGCACAGACGCCAGGGTTGCCCAACTAGCCTGTGGCTATTACAAAGGGCTAGCTAAACTGGAGGCAAGCTCGAAAACCCACTCATCCAACAGGGATATATAAAAGTTCTACCTACCCTGACCGCAATACTAATTTGTCTTTTAAATCAATGACATCATTTTTACATTTTGAATCATATTCTTATCATAGCCCGCAGAGAGAGTTCGACGACAGTGCCGTCCTAGGGGTATAATGGACAGGAGGGGTTCTAAGTCTTCACCTGATAGTCCAGTAGAACGTTATCGCTGATGTACGCGTAGTTCTCTGTCTTCGCCTTCCTGATGCCTTCAGCCATGCTCTCCACGTAGGAGTCACGTGCCCGCATGACCGCCGCCATCGTCTTGAAGGGTTCGATGTTCGACTCGTCGAAGAAGCTTTGTGTGGCCGAGTCCCGCTGGACGCCGTAGACGATCTCGTTCTTGGTGAAGAGAAATGTTGATAAAAATAACATTTAGTAAAAACGTACCACTAAAAAGCAAACAGAGATGCTAGAAGAATAATATATAGAAGCTATACTACTCTCTCTGGCAGAACATTTAGATTGTAAGCATACACACGTATGTTCACACAAACACAGAGAGGGGAGGGGGGGCAAAACCAATACCTCAGCAACTTGGGGTAAGTACAAACATTTTTGATCAACTCAACTTTGTACATGCCAACATCTAACAGAGAAAATAGCTAATGTGGATACGTGATAATCGAACTGCATACAATTGATAACTCATCATTTTTTGTTCATTGCCGTGAAAAGATTGTGGCGTTTACATCGTCACTTAAGGTACTTCACCTGGCTAAATTGGCATTTCGACCCACTCTTTTATCATTAATGATTTGAGGAAGAATGGAGCAGTGACGAATACTGATAGATGGGCATGAAAGAATTCTAAATCTTAAAAGTGCTCTGGGCCATATGGATGGCGTCATCAGGTTTTATTGCCCTTAATATCATTTATGTCTATGAGAAAATGCAGCACTTTAATACATACCACTGCAATGAAGCTATATTTTTCAAGCTTTTGTGCTCTAAAAGGGCACAGAAAAGGACACGCGCTGGTTTTGACAGTTAGACTTATAACTTTGTTTTGGGTGCGCTCACGACTCTGTCGGAAGATTTATAGCACTTGGCAAGCTGATGGAAGCGCGCACGCAAAAAATCTATTTCAGTCATGAATTATTGCCACCATTATTGACATCAATCTCCCAGAAATTCTCTTACTTTGATCAGCGCGGTCCATCAAGCATCTGCGAGGTGAAGGTGAAGTTCATGAACAGACAAAGTAATAACTTCGACTGTCGAAGCCTGCGTGTGCCCTTTTCCGTGCCATTTTGAACCACGATGCCGTAGGCGTGTTTCTTGCCCCGAGTAAAGCAGTTTGTACTGTGACCTATACAGTAATGTGGCATTTTGATGAGATCATTCATCCGTAGAAATGACATATATGTCAGATCATTGTTTTCTTGTGCACTCTCACGCGCGCAAAACTATGAATGAATGAAGAGAGGGCTTAGGAAATAACAGGGAACGTTGGTATGTTGGTTTGTGTCGATTGGAGATTGGAGGGAGCTTTGAAGTTAACTTTGCACATATCGAAGGCTCCATTAGCAAGGCGACCTTCAGATGCGGATTTGGTGATTTGTTGACGTGTTCATTACACTAAACTCCATGTACAGTGGGATTACGCTGGCTTTGTAGTATCGAATATTGGTATCCACGTGAAGGAAATAATTGAGCTGGCAATCCTTCGCACCACCCTGACAGCTTCAGTGCATAATAGCATCAACAGGTCTGATCTATTAAGGTGTTCAACCTGCGTTTCATGCACCGTGGGATTATGCTAGCCTTGTAGTATCGAATATTGACGTCTATGGAGCGGAAAACATCATTGGCGCTGGCCTTGGTAGTATAGGATATTAGCGGTTATGCATTCTTGGCCTGCTGGCAATCCGAAGTACCACGTGCACCCTGACTGCTTTGAACAGTGCATCAGGCTTCAACAGGTTTGAAGATCTATTAAGATGTTTCCTGCGTTTCATGCACCGTGGGGTTATGCTGGTCTTTGGTAGTAGATATTGACGGCCATGCATCCTTGACCTGGCAATCCGAAGCAGTTTTTTTCAGCCATGTACGATAAAAACGTGCATATCAGGAGGTGGTCCCCTCTGAGAGCTCATCAGCAAAGGGAAGGGAGGCTTCATAATTGTCAGAGAAGTCAGTTTTTATTCAAAAACAACTGGTAAAACGATCCCACGGGATCTTGTTACTACGAATTATAATAGCCATTTCCTGAATTTACGCTGCAGTAACCACCATTATTTACTGCCATAATCCCCGAGTTTGACAAGTTGTACCTCATTCGCCTGATCAAAACTGACCTGTACATATACATGGATATTAGCTTTGTTTCTAATTTTATATGATGTCTAGGAAAGACTGATTGTACGTCGATGAAGATTAGATATCCAGGTAATATGATATGCCAAAAAGTAGTTACTCAAGTAACTGGATATGATTTTGGAAACTGTCAGACGTTTCAGATAGTATCCACTAGTTTTCGTCAGTGACACTGAACTGATCTGGAATTGTCTTCATTCATAGTTAGGGTACAAAAGACCAATTTCTTGCAGATCACTGAGACTGAAACTGGTCTTTTATACCCGAACTATGAATGAAGACAATTTCAGATCACTTTAGTGTCGCTGACGAAATCTAGTGGATGCTAGTTGACAAGTTTGATCGTTTCCGAAATCATAACCAGTTGCTTGAGTAACTGCAAGAATCATTGTAGTTACGCGGCGCTGTCTGTTCGAGATCCTCACAAACTCGTCAATCTTTGGCAAAGCCCGAGTCATCAATCAACTGTTTCTTCTGTCTCCGATAAGCTCATGTGATTTACCGTTTAGTATGCTCTAATCCTGACACCCGGATTGTGTTTAATCCTGGATCACCAGGATATGCCTTCCATCCACCCACATTAGTAAGATTATGTTTAATGCTGGATCAAGAGGATATGTCCACCCACATCAGTCAAAAATGGAAAACTTTGTTGAGTTCAGACACTGAGTGGGGGAACATGATTTGCTCGGACATCCAACATTGTCGCAACAATGAAACAGATTTTACCATTCGGGTATGAAAGAAATCTGTAAGTTGAGGCATATATTTTCTAATTTTGCAGCTTGAGTGTAATATTTTTGGAAACGGAAGAGGTTGATATGCAGGGCGAAGTCCTCCGGATCCATATCATTAAGTCAGTGTGGCCTTCCTAAAATATAAGTCTGTTCTACTATCCCTAAAGCTTGTTAGGGAGTACACGATAACGGGAAGTGGTGCTACCTGGGCGGCCAGATCCTCCACACTCACTATGGTGGTCCAGGATACGCTTTCCATCCACTCACTTCGGTCAAAGATGGCAAACTTTGTTGATTACAGAGACTGGATTCAAAGTGAAGGAACGCATGATTTGCTGTTCTACTACCTCTTACTCTTGTTAGCGAGGACACGATATCGTAAAGGTGTGCTACCTGTGCGGCGAGATCCTCCACAGCCTTCCATCCATCCACATCGGTCAGAATGACAACGTATGACTTGCTATTCTACTACCTCTTAACCTTGTTAGTGAGGACACGATAACGTGAAGTGGTGCTACCTGGGCGGCCAGATCCTCCACAGACTCACTATGGTGGTCCAGGATACGTTTTCCATCTACCCACATCGCTGAAAGATGGCAAACTTGTTGATTACAGACACTGGATTCAAAGTGGAGGACCGTATGATTTGCTGTTCTACTACCTGTAAATCTTGTTAGTGTGTACACGATATCGTAAAGGTGTGCTACCTGTGCGGCGAGATCCTCCACAGATTCTATGGTGGTCCAGGGTATGCCTCACATCCACCCACATCGGTCAAAGATGACAACGTATGACCTGCTGTTCTACTACCTCTTAATCGTATTATTGAGGACACGATAACGTAATAATAATAAAGGTGTGTTACCTGTGCGGCCAGATCCTCCACAGACTCTATGGTGGTCTCCAGGCGGCTGATGGTCAGGAAGGCAGCCAGGTTGGCGGTGTAGGTGGCGATCACGATCAGGATACCCATGCCCCAGAATATCGACGTGATGCGGCCTGGTGGAGACAATATCATCAGATGACCAAAACCTCTACTAAAAGCTAAAGCAAAAGTTTCCATTGTGATGCGTATCTCCAACAACCTCTACTGGACGATATTGAAGACGATCGAGAACAGTTCTATTCAAAATAGAGTGGAGGAGTAGAGTTAAGCAAGATGAAGGAAACAATTACACTCGTACTAGAAGTCTTTTCCTTAAAGTTCCAGCTGTGGCCAACGATAATCTTTCTAAATTCTGCGGATCTAAGCTCTACTTGCTTTTACCTGCTTTCCTACCATGGGGTCCCTCAGAAATTAGGGACAACCTGATTGTCTTCGCAGCTACTACCAACCTGACGGAGCTCGTGGGAAGAACTCCGGTCCCTGCTGGATGAGAGCTGCGAAGGAGTGCCACAGGGACTCTGCGAATGTGTAGGGCGATTCCTCGTCCAAGTCTCCTGACCCGCTACTGTCCTCGTCCATTGGGATGCCACTGGGAACATTAAAGATATTACAACTTGGTCTTTACTGCACTTTGAAGGTTGAAAAAGCAACAGATGAATGGCAAAATTTCAGACAATGCCGGCAATGTATCCACTGGTAGTGGAGATGATTTGCAGTGTTTTGGGTCGCATTGTATGTTCTATTAATGTGTTGCAGAGTGTTTCATAAGACACTTTGGTGGCGGATTTGCAGAAAAGACCTTTGCAACAGACCTGAGTCAGATTACAGATGTGCCCTTTGTGGCAGAATTCTCGAATAGAATGTTTATCCGATGCTGTAAGGCTGATGTGAATTAGGATTTTGCCAATGTCAATATTGGCCGAAGAAAGTCATACATATATCCATGCCTGTGCAGGTATTTATTGTCATTATGATGACACTCATCACACAATCGTGCCTAACACCCTGAGCAATACCCAAATCCAAAGAGTTGTTTACCTGTACGGGCTGAGTTTGTTGATGACTGACTGGATGATGGCCACCGCCAGTGTGGTGATGAACACCAGAGCCCACAGCTCGGGCTGGAAAGGGCGGGAGAAGTTCATGATGTTGTACTCTGCCCGGGCCTTCTTCCTCATGATGAAAGTGGAGCCGGCCTCAATGTACGGCAGGGTGAAGTCCACATCCTCCTCCCGCTCTGCCGTGATGGTCAGGTCTGTCACTGCCATGTCTGCTTTCTGTGGGAGATATACAAACGTGTTACTGTCTACAAACCAAACACTTTTCCTGTACCAGCATGAGTTTGTAGACGTAGGTAGGGTGAAGTCCACATCCTCCTCCCGCTCTGCCGTGATGGTCAGGTCTGTCACCACCATGTCTGCTTTCTGCGGGAGATATGCACACATGTAAGTCAGTGTCTAGTCTGTTAGTATCTTCGCCAGGCTCTCTAAGGCGCAGATAAAGTCCTTAGCTACCGGGGTATTTGTTCGCTTTCCGTAGGGTTTTACGCAGTAGGAGTTTCCCCAGTAGGAGTCTAATAGTATGTAGACGCCACAAAGTCTAGCTTGACCTAGCTCAGAACAGACAGGAAATAAGGTTAGCACAAATACGTTATTTTCTACAAATCATATATTATTCCTCTACCAGCACGAGCTTGTAAACGTAGACTTAACTCTTGGCAGCTAAACTTTCTTCCAAAGTGGTGGAAGTACTTTAATTTGTTTTTGCATAACTTCACAAAACACCTTTTGTACTCTCTGAACAGTGCAATATGCTGACGTATGCCGAAGCAATTTCGGCTGATTTCACTCCGGCCTGAAGACTTACAGCTCCTACAGAATCCAATATCCAGTCCGAATGAAGACTGAATTGGTTCAGTTACTGTGGCGTGTCCTGTAGCAGCAATACGCTGACCTCTGACCGGGACGCGCGAAGAAAAGTGGCAGTTACGAACACGTGTTAAACACCTGCCAACCCAGGCGTGAAGCTGAACACATGTCATATGCTGAGGGCGGAAATAGAGGATACTGCTCAAAATGAAACTTTCTTTTCAATCTCAACGCTACGGCAAAGAAATTCCATGCATGAGAGTTGGATAATTCACGAAGATAGAAAGATAGAATAGGTATATTAGTCGAAGTTGTTGCAGAAATCGATAGCATTGATGTGCATCAGACAAATCAAAAGGTAAGCATACACATTACGGAACAAGGATTTCCCCTTCATTAGTCTTCATGCAAGCAGAAAATTGCTCCGATCGAAGTGTACTTTCCATCTAGCCGTTGTGTAACCACAGAAAATCCTGCAACCAGCTTTCCCTAGCCTGATTTAATCGCGCTTCTTAGGCCCGTCCTACATTGCCGCGGGAGGAGTCTACAAGCTCCGGATAGCGGAGTTTGCGTTACACAGACTAAGCTTTCCCACCCTTTTCTGACATTTACATTAGTCACGGGGCTATTTCCATGACGACACATCTGAAACGATGTTCATTAGGATTATCAATCGTTATGGGACTGACTGACTAACTGTCCTTTAGTGAAGAAAAGCTTTTTGGAATTGGATGAGAACGGTGAAACGACTCCGAGCTTCTATCATACACCGACATATGCATATCCACATTCTGCCCACATATCGTCCAGCTGTTAATTTCCCTGGGGAGCGCCTAGCTCACGGTTTTGCCTACAGGGCTAAAGCTCTAAGCAACGATATAAAACATTTACAAAAGGACTTCTAAGTTCAGAAGAATTCTAGAAGACATTGAGTAATGTGGAGATTGTACAAACGTATAAACTAGACAGTGAGCTATATATTACACTTGATACTGAGCTTATGTCTTTGCAATGTTCTTTGGTGATTGCAGGCCATCTTCATTTTGCACAGTAGCAACAGAATCCTGAGCTCTTCCATAGAGCAGCATGACAACGCTTGCTGACAATGATTGAGGGTTGTTCAAAACTTTCTTAAAGTTTGTTGTCCTGTTTTAAAGAGCTCTCCAAATAAAATAAAACCAAGCAAATGAACCATATTTTGCTGCAATTAATAATGTGAGAGTACTACTCTATAAAACTACTGGTATCATCCACAGGACACATTCATACAAACCCAATTGCAAGTCCACTTAACAAAATTGTTCTGCCGGCTGATCTTTTTTGAGCTAAACATGTAACCTTCGGCTTGACCTGCTTTCAAAGGCTTAAACCAAAATGACACGGATCACGTTGTTTTATGGGCTTGTCATCATGATCCATTAATGTCTCTCATATATACTTACATTCTTGGTAAATTTACCGAAGAGGAAAAAGTGAAGGCCACATAGCCTGTTTGAGGCCGTATGGGCATTGGGTTGTTGATCCACTGTGTTGATCCACTGTGCTAGCCTCCATAGCAGGCTTTCTGGG
>NC_049991.1:16864999-16889088 GCF_000003815.2 Branchiostoma floridae | reverse complement strand
CAGAAAGCCTGCTATGGAGGCTACCACTGTGCACAGTATTGAAAAGTGCAAGTGCCTTATATTATTGCCTATCTCTGCGTGTAGTCGGAAAATATTAGAAGTATAAAGTGCCTTTCCCAATGGCACAATATAAACCAGGAATCGAAATGCGACCTCTAGATCTCGTGTGTCCTCTAAACTCGCCAGTCGACTGTTCGACACAACAGCGCCTAAGGACTACGTCACATTTCCAAACCGGGGCCCGGCTGGGCAGCTTTCGGGAACGAATTCGAAAAGTATGATATAAAAGACACCAAACTATACAATACGTAAAGAGAATAGTCGTGGACATTTTTGGTGTATATTCTTACGTATGCATTTCTATTTTTTTCATTTCCCCCAACAGTCCGGCCGGTCCCCGGTTTGGAAATGTGACGTTAGCCTAGGAGGATCTCACCTTGTACACCAGGTCTCCTATGACGCCATTCCAGCGGCCCGTCGTCCGGTCCTTGTTGCCGAACTTGTCGTCAGCCACGTGGTACAGTCGGTACTGGAAGCCGAGCTGATCCGAGAGCCACTTCAGAAGGTCTATACACAGTCCTGAACAAAACCGGAAACAGCGTCATAGGATTATGTATACGAACAGAGAAACATTATGCTAATGTAAGGCAAAACGACAGTAGATCAGAGATAGCAGGTTTCCTCTCTCCTGCAGAGGATACATCCCCTCTTAGGCATAGGATAGATCCTCCCTAACCTTTTCAGGCTGAGTACATATCCTCTAAGAAATTGGACAGCTTTACTTGAGGATATATGCTCATGAAGTTGGTTGAATGCGAGTTTCTTGAAACTGCAAATAACAAGTCAAGAAGGCTGCATTTTTATGAAAGGGAAATTTGATTTTTCATATTTTGAACTAAAAAATGGAAATAAAACGGATTCCCCTTCATGTTTTGGAATCTGTTTATCGTATGCTTTTTCTTTGTCACGAACCTGAGTACTGATCGTTGCCGTGAAGCGGATTCCCTTCAGAGTCGTTCATATTCTTCATGACGAACGGGATGTCCCGGTGTGTAACGATACGGAGGGTCCTGTTCCGCAGGTCACTGACGTAGTCGTCCATCAACTCCACCTGTCCGCCGCCCATGAAGCTGGTCACGCTGTTGTCTATGGTCAGTCCGTCCGTATCGTTCCACGACCCCACCTGTCGACAACGGCAGAAATGCTAAAGTTAACAACAAAATTGGTGGTAGGCTGGTTGGGACAACTCGGAAGCATATACTATGAACACAACTGAGACAGGACGAAATGAAAGATATTATACCTCCGTGAAATACTTATTTCTGGTGCATATCTTGTTTCATTGATTGTTTGTAAGGACGATGTCTAGCAAGATAATTACTAAATTAGATAACTAGAGAACTATTAGATGGATTGCTTTGATATTTGGTATGTAGATATGTTTTTGTAAGACAACGACATGTTATTGGTTATATTCCCCCTCGCGATGTGTTAAGGTATTTCAGTGGAACGTCCGGTTTGGATATCTTGTGTTCTGTTTCAATGTTTTTAATTTACTGCTAATTCTGTCTACATATATTCATTTTCCTGTCATCCTGTGAGATCACCTTTGGATCCGGGCTAAGCCAACCTTCCCATTCTGCCAGTATCCAGTTACACCATCCTCGGCATCACATCCTGCTACTCTACAATATTCAAATAACTATGGACACAAAGCAAAACAAACAAGTACAGACTGATTACAACCCTTCCGTTATCACAAAAGTACAACTATCACCATTTGTATCTGTACAAAATAAATGCACATAATTATGTTTGATTGAATGCGTTTTATAATAGTTATCATAGGTAACACATTGCCGTGGTCCACATAGTGATGACTAACAGCGTCTCCAGACCGCACGATTGCCTTGGGTCGCGATGAATCCATTACGACGGAAACTCCGTTAACCCGTTGACCCTACCCTAGGCTTTGAGGGTTGACCTGAGCGCCCTAACAATGACCTGAGCGTCATTACTCCAGCCCGGAAGCATTGCCGTCTGACACTTCAAATCACCCGAGCACTTCGGTTAGGCGCCAGCGTCAAACAGTGGTTTGGTTTCACAATTAAAGTTATATGGGAAGGCCAGATGGTCTACAGCAGTGTTACCCGAAATAAGGCAAAGATTACATCAATGTCTTTAGATTCGGCATGTCCCACCGGACATTGTTAACGCCGCTGGGCGGTCCGAGGCTAATGCCTTATAGATAAAGTGCCACGGGCGTGAAATTCAAGGAAGATTGGCAATTATTCAGCCATGAAATGAAGGCGGAATTGAGTGATTCCATCTTAAAGACGACCCGACGTTGACTAATTCGCCATTCTTTTTATCTGCATTTTTCTTAGAGTCGAAAACAACACATGAAGCAATCGACGTTCTTCAAGAGTTAAAATAGATGAGTTTCTGTCAACAAAGATATCTTCTTCGACTTTCTGTGGTACAAAAGCTATTGTTTAAAATATTGATGACAAATCTCCCCAAATCTACAACAGCAGCACCACACGAGATTCAGCATAAAGCATCATAACAAGGGGCATTCGTTATGGAATCGAACGGGTAATTAGAAAAAGGTCGCCCTGCAGTTGAAAATAACACAAAGTCCTACTCCTTAGAACGTCGTCCTGAGCACTTCATCTGCCGACTCTTTGTCGCCGCCACGTCCCAACGGAAGACTTTCCTTCCTGTGTTCAGTGCTAATGGCACTTTCTCTTTTAGATCTAAGGAAGTTTGTCTGTTGAGGTCCTTTTGATGTGCTTGGACTAAATGGGCCAGGAGGTGCTCATTGCATACCAACAAAGTACTTTTAACTTTGCAATAAACTTTACGGCTAGTTTCGATCACAGGTCATCGGTGGCATCTTGCAATGATGAGGGATTTATTTTTCTATCCGCGAAACGTTGGGATGAATATTTCCTCAACAGCGTATACTATCAGGATGATGTGTAATCAGATATTTTTTTTTTTTTTTTTTTTTTTAATATTTATTGCATTTCAAATAAACAGAAATAACAGAAGAATACATAATGACAATAGAGATGGAGACAATAACTGAGACAAAACATAAACATAAACCACGGATCCAAAAATAGATAACAATACTGCAGCGGGAAGAAAATAATACCAACCAAATAAACTAATACAGCAGTATAAGGTAGTATCGTTTACATAAGAAAAGTAACATCAGTGTAAATTAATGGTAAACTTTTAAACAAGAATAATCTCAAATAAAGTACAGACACATAAGAAACCATCAATACAACATTTCGCTTCAAATACTAGTGAAAATAATTGAATAATGCAAAACCACAAGAGTAGCAAAAGACAAAAGAAAATAGAGGGGTTTAAGAAATGATGTGAAGTATTTCTCCCCATTTACTGTAGTGAACTGCCAATTTGTTCTTTCTGGAAGCTATTATAAATTCCAATTTGTAAGAAGTCTTAATATATGAGATAAAATGGTTTAATGATAGGTGTTTTTCTTGCTGTTTGTAAATAAAAAATTTTGCCATTAATATTAGTGTATTGTTCAGCCTAGGGGAATTTACTGTTAGATCACCCAAAATTACACTTGCTAAATCTATGTGTAATGGTTCACTCGATACTCGTTCGTGCCATTTCTTAACATCTCTCCAAAATTGGGAAACTCTTGGACATTCCCAAAATAGATGCAGTGTATCTTCTTGCTCATTTCCACAGTGTATGCAAATAGGGCTGTCCGAGAGTTTCCAAATATATAACATTTTTCTGGTAGGTAGAAATTTATGTAACATCCTAAATTGGAAAAATCTTAGTCTCGGACATATTGTAGTCTTGTATATCAGTCTAAAAACTTGTTTCCATGGTATTATTATGTCAAGTATTTCTTCCCAATATGTTTGGATTTTAACTGGGGTTTGGACTACGTTATTTGTTAAAAGAGTTGTCATGTATATATCTTTATTTATCTTACGTGCCCCCAACCAGGAATAGTTTGATATGAAGGGTGCATTAGGTCCTATAGTAAGTGGTTTATCCTTAAGATGTCTTTTCCAGGTGCTTGGGATAGCGGAGATTATTTGATTATATTCCATCATTTGAAGAGTTTTCCCAAATTTCAGCGATAATTCCTTATATGACAAAAATTTTCCATTTGTATCTAAAAGGTTACTTATAAATAATATTTGACCAGTAGCTTGCTTTCTAAAGTGAATAGGCTTGCTGTCTATAGTAATATTTGAGTTGAGCCATAAAAGCTGTGATTGTATGTCCTGGTGTGTTTCAGGTGGCTTAAATTGGAAGGAAAGCCATGCTTTAAGGGCATTGATGAAGAAAGGACTAACAGACCGAGAAAACTTAGTAAAAATACAGTCTATATGATATTTAGATATCTGTAATCAGATATTAACATGCTTGTGAGTGCGAGGCTTCGTATAATTTGTGTCTGGCTGCTCTGGACCGTTTCCAATACATTGTCGGCTGGTATTCATTTTCCTGAGGAAACTAAGTTCATATTTACAGACGAGCCAAACTTTAATCGGTGTTTTGTAATGCAATCAGATGTACAGAGACTATCAACGTGCTGTGAGAGTGCGAGGCCTTATACAGTTTGTTATCGGCAGCTCTGGACCGTTTCCAATACAGCGTTGGCTGGTGTTCATTTTCCTAAGGAAACTAAGTTCATATTTACAGACGAGCCAAACTTTAATCGGTGCTTAGTAATGCAATCAGATGTACAGAGACTATCAACGTGCACGGAGAGTGCGAGGCCATATACAGTTTGTTATCGACAGCTCTGGACCCTCCCCAATACATTGTCGGCTGGTGTTCATTTTCCTGAGGAAACTAAGTTCATATTTACAGACGAGCCAAACTTTAATCAGTGTTTTGTAATGCAATCAGATGTACAGAGACTATTGTATCTGAAGTGAACTATTGCCTGCCGTAACGCGACTGTTAATGGCGCCCACGAGTCTGCTGCAAGAGGCAAATCCCTGGCAGGCAGGACAGCTTTTAGATGATATAAAACAGCGTTCAAATACTTCATTGCCGAGTTTGACTGATAATCGAAAACTTTCGCAGCTTAAAGCGGCTTGTATTGATAAATCGGTACGTTGTATTGTCACGTCGTGTGCGTTAACGATAGATCACCTGTGACAGGCTAGGCAACATTGAACGTCATGTGTCGATGGTTGTGGCAGGTATGGCACGAGGGGTGCGACCTGCAAGACCTTCCAAACTGGCGTCGACTGGTCTGAATCTCATGTCCACATTTACTGAGAACCCTTATCGTTAATTCTTCAGATTGGCTAGTGGAGAGGGTGATTTCACAGAAAACTGACATGATAATTTGAGGTCCAAAAGCGGTGACGTAAGCTATAGTCTTCTTGGGGTCCATACAGGAGATTGCCGTTAAGGAAAATATAAGCCCATTGATGATCTCCTTCCACAAGACTACGATTGCTGAGCGACCGTCCAGAGATCAACTGCGGGTTTTTGTGACCCTACGTTTGATATGAGGATATGATGCAAGACGTAACAATGAAAACAGTAAAACAGAACAAACCACATAAAACGTGAAAATTTAATTCTTTAGTTATGAAATTCTTTGAGCGTTCTGGCAAACCCTTGGTTCCTTAGCGGTCACAGGCTCTTGTGGAAAGTGGGAATCGGGTTTAAGTACTGTAACGATTCTATTAGACTACACACACTTGATAAGACAGTTACTGGATGATCTTGTATTTTCTCTCATTTTGCAGCAATGTGCACATGTATGATGTATCTGGTGTCATTTTAGTGTGATTATTTTTGTAGTCTTTCTGTCATATCTGTTATCACAGTGATGTTGTATTGATGTATCTTATTACGTTATGTGTAGGAAGGAAGAATAACTAACAGAAATGTCAAGATAATTAATCGTGGATCCAAATAAAGTCAAAGTCGAAGACTCATGGTACTTACTCGCTGCCATCCATTTGTCTGCAGATTGACGATATCGAACTCCACTTGAGTTGGCGTCCCGTCCTCGCTGAACAGAATCTTACTGGAGATTCCCTCCTCAGACACCTGTGGGAAGACCGTCACACAGTTCCTTACCATTGATTCGCATTTAGAAAGACAGTAAATCAGGAATAGATGCTTGATCGGTCGGAAACCTATCTGTTTTTGTGTAGTGGGTCTATCAAAAATTAAGAATGTCATAATGCTGGAGTTTTAAAGGCAAACAAAGCGATATTAGCCTGACCCAGGGCTATAGAATGTCATATTTTGATTTCAATGTTGGCACGTTTCTACGTAATAAGATGAAGCAACTCTATCCCATTCCATGCGGATATTCAAGAAGGAAAAATTCGATTCCGCTGTGCCGAATGCTGTGAAAGTCAACGTCCTATGTCAAAGCCTATTTCTATTCCAATTTTCAATTAAACTCTATAATAGATTTTAGATTAAGATCAGAACCTTCCATATAAAACAAATTGGAGTCTTGCAGTCTAATTTTGTTAGGCTGGCATTATTACCTGACCTTTTGCAAACCAATATTAAAGCTCTAAACTGGCTTCAAAATGGACAGTTTAAGGCGTCTTCTGAAGCGAAATGAAGTCTCAGTCTGCGAATGAATTTATGAAATTTGGGCGTGAACTTGAAATTTCATATTGGATTGGTGACCAAAGGTGCAAGTGGTACGATTCAAAATAAATTGGACAAAACTTGAATGTTACTACCTGTATCTTTGTAGCCAATATATTAAACCGCCCTTCGGCGTGACACAGCAGCTACGCAGGTCGCGCATGCAATACACCATCTGACATAGTGCAGTACCAGAGAATCGCATCTACAGCCCCCAGGGGGGGGGGGGGTGTTTACATCTGGATAATGGTCTTGAGATCTCGGGATGAAATTGCTTTGGCAGATGTCATTTACTGATGCCACAACGTTCATCTTTATCAATACAGTTATCATTCATATATGACACACACGCTGGCAAATTATCGGTGCTAGACGCAATGAGATGTTTAGGCAAAACTTTGATAGTGTGGTTCACTCTTTCGCGCGGTTTAAATCGTATGGGTGACCTTTTGCATAGAGTTTTGTGATCTATCGAATGTGGAAGGCTTTTACTCAAAGTGGAATCTAAGTCGTATCTAGTATGGATGCATTTTCCATTGATTTCTCTCATTTCTACACTGCGCTATGCTAGCTCGCATAGAAGCTTCTTTTACGGCGGTAACGATGTCAGATAAACGTACGTGTTTTTAGAAACTGGTCAAAAGCCAGATGTGCTGGAAGATTAATACCTGTACGTACCCGAAATACATAGCTACCACCAACTAAAGTGCATTCATCATCTTGTATTTGCCCTATAAATCCATCAAAACATGTTGCATTCTAAACCTTTGAACATACAACGCTAATCTGGATAAAGCTATGTCTATGAGATACTTATTCATAGAGATTCATGTAGGTAGTTCATTTGTATACACCTGTTTGTTCAGATATATAGTGTAGTAGACCTTACGAAAGTCGCTGTACTTTTGTTTACTTGAGTATGAGATACCACCTGTACCTTTCGTAGGTACTGCAGCATGGTGTCGCCGTGCTTCCATGTCTGTGAAGGAAACTTGTTACACTGCACAGACGCCCCGGTCACGCTCTGTCCGGCACGCAGGAGATCGCGGTAGGCAAAGGCGAACAGGAGCACGGCGTCCACAAACTTAGCAGGATACGCCTGGAAAACAACAAAAATTATGATGATTATGATGAAAAGAAATACATTTTGCTACAAATCCATGTCCAGTGGCTAACTGCAATCAAAGAAATATATATATCACTGATGACGAATACTAGTAAATTGCTTTGCGGATAAATTTTAATGTATCTGTTTTGCTACGTCGATGAAGGTACCCAGGTATCTAATATGATACGCAACTGGATATGATTTCATATGCAGATTTGGGAAAATCATGTCCAATTGCTTGAATAATTGCTATTTGGTGTATCTGTTTTGCTGTGTTAGCAACTTGAATGCTTATTATTTATTACTTTTAATTAATATTGTGCGAACCTACTTAGATACTTGTGTGGCCATGGATTGCTTCAGCAACGAGATAGACGCTAAGAAATAGCATGCGATGGCATTTACAGACCCAGAGATAGATGTAGAAAAATGAAGTGATATACAAAAGATCAAGAATTATGTGTGTACATATGAAAAATATGCTGAATTTATGTACATGGGAAGAAGTGTGACAAACGGCAAACTGTGAGCGCCAATTAACCTTATCTAATGCTCTAGGCCACATTTAATTCCTCATCGACAGGCAATATCACAATATTGCACTTCTAATCCAAAGCGTGCATGTTTTATTTGCAGACTTAAAAGTTAAAGCGTAGGGCAGACACCAATGCAATTTACGTCCTCATAAATGATAAAACCTCCCACGCAGATAATCGTCACGCTGTGCAGTAATGAAGAATTTTTGAAGCATGTATCAATCATAACTAGTGAGCAGCAACATTCGCTATACTGGCCCTAAGGCAGATCTTGAGATGCATGTATTTCCTTCTAATAAGATCTTTATAGATGCGTGTATTTCCTTCTAAGGCCACGTTGATTTGATTATATGGATGACATCCGCGCTCGCACCAATTTTCGGCCATTTCCAAAAAAAAAAAAAGTTTTGGACCACATAGTAAATTGTGCAAAGCAGCTGTGAAATGAGCACAAATATTCCATAGATTGAAAAAAAGTATCAGAAAATCGATAACTGATGCCATAGAATGCCAAAATAAATCTCAAAAGTCAAAGAATAAGATGTGAAAGGACAGAAAGAAAAAAAAAAGTATTTTTGGTAGGGGTTTGTACATGTACCAGTAAATTCAGGATAGGTCCCGTTCAGGTCCAGAGGATCATTTCCAGGTGGACGTGAACCTGGACCTGATTGTCTTTGGAAACTTGAGAACTGATAATACTCAAAACAATGGTAATTGGTCAATTTTGCTACAAAGAAATCTCTTTGGTGGATCATTGGACTACCACTGGCATTTTAAAATCCCATCTTCATGTAATAAAGGCTAACTGTCTCTGTACCTTTGCATGTAGAAACTTGGTACACGTGACTATAACCTCTGCTCACTTCGCTCTTGTTGTCTTATTGGGCCGGTAAGACCCCAAACACCCGCCGACATAGTGTGTCCATTTTGCAATTGGCGAACCCCGTTCGTCTGATTTTTTTTCAGGTCTGTTTATTTCAGATTGGTCCGAGAAGGAAAAAAATGTTTCGCACCCGTATGATGTACTGGTCGCAACATCTAACTGTTGGTATACCATACTATGTGTTTGTAGTCCTATGTTCAACCTTCCTGGCCACATTGATTTCATACTGAAGCCAACTTTTTTTTTTTTGGCCAAACTTTTTTTTTATTCGCTCGCTCGCATCAATTTTGGAGTTCCCAGAGGATGTCATCCATATAATCAAATCAACATGGCCTAATCAACACCTTAGCTCGTGGCATATTTTTCATTTTCTTAAACTTCTTAAATAATTTTTTATCATTTTGAATTTTCTTAAACATCTTAAACTTTGAGTTATAGACAACGATTTTATTTGACATGTCGTACTATATTTGTTTTGCATCTCCACCATATTGACTGCAACATGTCTTGTTCTGTATATGCCGGGCCCTCAACTTAGGAAATCAACTTTTATAAGTTGACGAGGCAGCCCAGTTGTCTTGAAGTGAAATATAGATAACCAAACTCGATTGAGATGCGTTCCTCTCCATACCTCTATGTCCCACACGCCAGCTCCGGGGTACCTGTTGCTGTCTACAGACGACCACAGCTTCATGAAGTCGCCGAACAGCTCCCCCTTATCTTCCACCGGCTTCACTCCCAGCAGGCCCAGCAGGTGGCGAGGAACGGTCTCATTTTTCCTGAAACTCGTCTGAAAGTCGAATAATGTTATCGTTATGATTGACAGTTTTGTAATGGTGTCTTCTCAGTAATACAGAACGCTTATCACTATCATCATTATCATCATCATCGCCCCTTTGCGCAGTGCTGGTACTGAGGCCATTGTCGTTTGTCGTTTGTTTGCTGACTGTAACTTAGTCTCAAAGCAGACCCTATGGTGCCTTAGAGATAGTATCAAAACTGAACATACCAAGGAGTATAACCGGCACCGGTGCCCGTTTGAATCCCTTTGGCCGGCTATACTCCTTAGCCAGCTTTGATTCTATCTCTAAGGCACCGTAGGGTCTGCTTGGAGACTAACTGTAACTGTCCGCTGAGCCCCCTCCCAGCTGCAGAAAGCTTATTATACAATCATTAAAAGTATCTTGCAAATATCAGGCTTTAACAGTTCAAAGATGAAGACTCTAGAGGCCAGGCCGTCCAAGAAACCAGCAACTCTTCCCCCGTATCTATGATTCATTGCCACAGAACACATGACCTTACGGCGTGGCAGTGATTATCTGGGCTTCGCTGAGCAACAGTTGATGTAGAAGGAGGTATTCTCGGAAGAAGGTGCATGAGGCATGGCCCCTGGCGGATGATAAATGGTGTAATAAGACGACATAACGCACCTCTTTGCACTTAAGTTATGAGTATCCCGTAGCGGCCACGAACTTGGGCTATTAGTTACCCATTGGGAAACTGAGTTTGCCTTATTCATTGACTTCCTACCGACGTTGCGTTCGGGCGTCTCTTAAAAGATATCATTTACAGGCATCACCAGGCTTAAGATGAATCACTTGCTCACAGTAGAAATGGGTACCGGTACAAAACCGTTTTTCTTGTTTGACTGGTCCAGAAAAAATGGACCTGAGAGAAAGATGATGAACGAAAAGGTGAAAGACCGGATGTTGAACCGATTCGAAAATGAACAGATTATAGCGTCAGGCGGTTACGTTTTGAAGTCTTAAAGGCCCAAGAAAATAACAAGAGGACAGGTGATGGTCATTTTACAGTCAAACAAGTTTCTACAGTCAAACTTGGTCTAAAACAGAGGCAGCAATTGTTATCTCTGAATACACGAACTGTGACGAAGATAAGATTTTATAACGCCAATGGACGTCGGATACTCAACAAAAAAGAATCCTTCGTAAAATGGACAATTGAGTATCGCCCATTCACAGGTTTTTACAGATAATTAGCTTCAGGTTCAGGTCCGGAGATCCTGAGTACCTGGACCTGAATTTTCTGTACTGGTACCCACCCTTAGTCTACATACAGTCTCTGTATGGGCGACTGCTTGGAAGGGACTTTTGCCAGGATTGTAGGTCCAAAACTAATCATTTGGCAGAGTATTTCGTACGTAATTACAACGATTGGAACAGCGGCAGGCCAGTCAGCATAATCTCCAAGCAGATCCTACTATCAGTAGCATAATATAGTATCAAAAGCTGGCAGAGGAAAGAAGCCGGCCTAGGAGTATGCATGCTACCGGTGCCCGTCTGACTCCCTTAGGCCGGCTATACTCCTTGGCCAGCTTTGATACTATCTTATAGCACCGTAAGATCTGCTTGGAGATTAATTCAGCAAGTAAAGTGATAAACGTGATATCACTGCTAAAGGTCGCCATGGATGGGGAGGCTATGGATCGACCATGAAATACTTTTACATGATGTATTGATCCTGTGCAATTGTGAGCCCAGTGACAAGCTCCTCTCGGTGATCCATCATCATTATCGGATGTTCTCTTCGGCTGTAGGATTGGAAACATCCAACAGGTACACGCGGGGCATCGTCATTGGTGATAAGAATGTCAAAAAGCCGTAGCTTAGGGACATAAGCTATCTTAACAGCGCTGAAAATTGGAAAGTTACAGAATCAATATCAATCATCCGCGCTCGGGTTTTCCACTTGTCGGCAACTTTCCAGATCTGTTATCTGGGTGAACAGGGGTATCTGCAGGGGGAGGGGCGTAAGGCCAAAAGCGTAATTGGATCTATCTATACGTCACATCATCTATTAAAGGGTCGGTGCCTCTGCTCAAAGTTTTATCCCACGGCAGTAAGTCCAATTTGGAGCCACGATCCGTGTAACTGATGTGTACCAGATACATGGCTATGAGTCAGAACATCTGCTGTTGACGGGATGGCTTCGATGAAGTTTCAGAATGACAATGTTTTTTCTTACGTTACTTTTGATACTTGGAATACTAATTAACGGTAAGAAGATAATTTGCAAAGTTTCCTGTATTTGCTGTGTCTGTGACTACATTGCTACGTCAGGCTAGATAGCCATGTCCACCACCTACCATGCCGGTGACACCATCGGTGACGATCCAGGCCCAGCCGACCCCCGTCAGACCCATGTCACCTGCCTGACGTAACACCTCCAGACCAAAGGAGGCCAGGCAGTTCAGCAGCACAATACGAGCTCCTGAAACAGAATAATACACTTCTCTTCATCTTGCTTGTCAACCATTTTAAGAAACACATTTTTGTTATGTTCTTCCACTGTCGTCGTAAAAGACGTCGACCCCGATAACCCAGAATCTAGAGTTAGATTTTATACCAGAGTAGACACTTGCTATATTCTTTTATATTGTTCGTACCCCTTTTATGTTACCTGCAGTTAGCCCACGGGCAAGAATTTGCAATAAAGTTTTGATAAGTGATAACTCTAAGTCTCATTTAGATATTTCAAGGACAACAACCCTCCAACAGAACCTAAATAGCAATCGTTGACTCTCAACAACTATACACGCTGAAATGACTCAAAAATCTATAATTCATAAATAAAGCGAATTTGTACTTATTACCATTGCTAATGTTTTCTGAAGGAAAAAGATAAGAACCGAATGCCCTCAACACCCCACTTCTCATGCACCCATCTACTATCAACGGATTGTGGCGGCAGGGCGGACATTAATGCTTTTGATGCTACAGGCAGGAAACACATTATCCCATGATGAATCTCAAAAGGTTACGTTCAATATTCTGTCATAGTGATGGATGCTGTCCTTCGGGTCTTGAACTCGTCACATTGCCAGATCTCGGATAGGCACACAAGTCAGGTCAAAAGAGGGCCGCCAAAACACATGAGGCCTTCGGGTCAAACGGCAATAGCACGACTCCCATTGGGAGCAGCGCCATGATTATAACCCCCATAGATAACTGCGCGAGGTGAAGATAGGAAGAGACAATCTCTGACAACCATGGCTGACCTGCGGCTTTGATGGCCTGGAGCTGCCTGCGTACCCGGATGCGGCGGGGATCGTCTGTTGGGTCGAAGCTCTGGACTGTCCTGATGAGCCATCCGTTTACTCCCGCTATCCTCTCAAACTCGATAAAGCCGTGGGTACCTGTGGCAAACATGCGGAAACTTTCTTATGTCTTTTACCGCAGTCTGGTTTCCTATAAACTTCGTAAAAGAGCAACAAGTATGTTATTTCACGGGGGAGCATGACTAGTAATCTAATATTGCACGCAGGAGAACTTTGTAAATGACCCTCAGGGTTAAACACAATCAAAACTTTCTTCGTCTCGGATAAAATATCGCGCAAAGTTACCGCGTTTCCAATTACAGGAGGTCAAGACAGAGCGAGCCTTTGACTCTCATGATCGCTGAGACGCGATGATCGTGGTGTAATTTGATACCAGCTTAGATACGCTTTCTTATTGGATTTGTTCCAGAGATGTCCGCAAACCATTTAATACCACAGCGCCATTTATATCTCCTCCTCTGGGAAGGTGATGCATCGCCTTGTTCCTTAACTTTACGACAAGGAAGATCTCAGGAGATTTAGTCTTCTTACTTCGAGAGGGATATCAGAAAAACATCTTGCTGAGTTATGTGGTAGTTAAATCTGTGGGGATGATGAAAGCCATCAATAGCAGAGGGGCTAAGATTGGACAGATATTGGCGAGTCACCAGAGACTGATGTGTTTTCCATCCAGCAAACTGCAAACTTTGCTGACTATCGCTGATTCCAAAAGTGTGATAGATGTTGGATTTACGGCAACGCCGAGACAGTTCTTATTAGCAGGGCGACCCATACATGTGTATAGATCATATTCAACAAAGATTATATGCATTGCAGTTCCATGTAATATCTGCCTCATAATCATGGGCATGTGCGAAGATCAATTTCACATCTAATCGTACTCCTTTCATTATGATATATTAAGATTACTATCATTTAGTCTATTCGCTTATGACGCTTATGTACGGGAACATGGAGTTTCATATGAAATAGTGATAATGAAAAATATATACAAAAGTTTATTGTGGATCTGATAAACTCAAACTCAAAACAGAAGTGAACGTTGGTAGCGTATACGAATGTAATGGATTCACAGATCTAAAATGTGCATCTTGTAGCTCTTTTTGTGGTGTTAATGATTCATAAGGTATGTATTGGTTAGATGTCAGCTAAGGGATCGATGACAACAACTCTGAGTCGACTTTATTGCCACCACGGGCATCTAAAAATAACTTTAAAAGAAAGAGAGCCATTACTGTCTACTAGTTTCTTTGTGCATCGGCTGGGAAACAAAATTTGATGTTCTGATATACCCATCGAATTAAGGTGCCAGACCTGTGAATCTGGTCATAACACAGGCAGAACGTCCAACTGGTTGACAAATAGTCACTCATCTAATCTGAAAAGCTGACCATTGTCATTGATCACATGTACACTCTAACAGGCTTACAGTCTTATGTACGGGAACATGTGTTTGACGGATCGTTCAGTGTAATATAACCAGCTGCTGCCGCGCCGCGGCCGCGTGCCTGCGAAGCTGGTGCGCTACGCCGAACGGCGGTTATACCGGCTACATAGATGCAGATACAGAACATGGTGTTTCATATGGAAAAGTGATAGTCAAAAGATATACGAAGGTGAGAGCTTATTGCAGATCTGATCAACTCAATCTCATAACAAATTTTAATTAAACGTTGGTGGCGTATATAGGAGTGTTAAAATTTTACAGAAATGTGCATCATGTAGCCACAATGGTTGACAAATAACCACTCATGTAATCTTAAAAGCTGACCATTGATCACATGCACGCTCTAACAGGCTTACAGTCTTATAAAGGAGTACATGGTCAATCTGTATGTGGTTAACAGTACCACATTAATCTCAAATGTAAATTTGCCATATTCATATTTGCAGAGAGAGTTCATTAGGTCACACTGACTTAATTTTATTGATGAAATATCCCAACTAATGTGCGAGCTCGGGTGGAAAAAATGCCGCAAAGCCACAAGACTAAACATCAAGTCGATTCTATCCCAGGCTTGGTTTGTCTTACAAGTATGTTCACCTCTAGTAAGACCGTCGCCATTTCAATAATGCTTTATTGCCATTCTTATTTAAGAGGGGAAAAGGCCATACACCCTGACCATGTGCCCCCTTACGCTGGGGAGTAGATCCTCTGGCAAGCCAAAAAAGATATTGACCAGGGATGCTATTAAGTCAAATGTCGCAAATGTGTTTAAACAGGTGAAAATCAATGCGCGCGCGGATGTCATCTATAAAATTGAGTCAGTGTGACCTTACAATGATCTGATATCTTCTCCTTTGCTTGTATGTTGTTATAACATAGATTTCCCTGTGGACTCGGAAAGAGAAACCAATAACAACATTAATATGCAAAGAACATAGCCCAATCAACGTTGTCAAAAACACGTGGGATCTTGGGACACATATTTCAAAAGGGACGTTGAATGTCTAGATTAATGTTAGCAGCTGTCGCAAGGAGAGAAAACAACATAAGAATTGTTTTCAATGAGAAAGCGCTGAGTCAATAGAGGTGCATAGAATTAGGCTAACGATTGTTAGGCAAGGGAGAAACCTGGCAGTTGATCGCCATATGTAGATGTCATTTTGAAGCATCAGTCAGATGCTAACGAGACAGACCAGATAACGTCATCATATCCAGGGTGAATGACCTCTTTCCTAACCGTGGTGTGATGGCCATCAGCTATCTTTCATCGCAAAAATAGGGCATCACAATCGATGCTGGACCCTTCAGGTATTTTTCATTACAACAATGGAGCATTAGAGACCAGCACTTTATCGATCCGCAGTCATTTCCATTCATTTCCAGCCCAATCAATTGTGTTACACGCAGTTATATATGACTTGATCATTGGTTTGGTTTTCAAAATAGGTCGTCTAAATGAAACAACAACAATCAAATTCCCATCTATTCACTCACCTACAGCACTTACAGTAACGATCTGTTCTTGTTAATGCACGATTGCCTCATTGACCTGAATGGTGACGATGACGACTACAAAATATCCAAACATTATTCTTGCTCAGCAGTTCTTGTAACGATCTTGTTAAGGCCCATATTTAACTGGACGGAGATCGTTTTGCGATCTCACTGCAATCTAAATTGGATTTGTTCAACCCTTGACTTTAGAAATGGAATATTGGCAAAAGTTTGACTGAGAAGACAACTTTAGAAATTTCAAAATTAATGCCATTTGGTGTATAACAGGCTCATTTTTTTCATCGAATGAGTTTGAAAATAGGTAAAGGCATTTATGTTCTTGAGATTGAAATATCTTAATTTGTTGTTCAGGTTTTTCTGGATGACTTATGAGTGTTTTTATGAGTAACATAGATTACATTTTGAGTCCCTTAGCTAGCTCTCTCAAGTCGCTCGGTCGCAGTGACATCGCCACCTAACAATACTGTAATGGTGACTAAACATAGTACAGCGCTTGCAGCTAGATGTTCAAAGGTAATAAGGATTGACAGGACGTTCAGATTAACACAACCAGATGCTGTGCCTATGGAGTGTGCTATGCCGAAGGCGACGGGCGGTAAGACAATTTGGACCAAAGCCCAAAGATTATCCAATAAAATTTACCAAATAAGCAGGCACAACGATGAAGAACTTGGCAAATTCCAGACCAAATTTGTGCACTGACATTACTCACACTTCAATTCCAGAAGGCAAGACATATCCTAATGACTTGCACTGATCTATATATTTACATTTCACTGTATGAATCCCATTTCCGGGCGCACTTAATTTTATAGTTTTCAACAGGTTGAATCGAATCAAACATCTGATATGTCAGGACAAATTAGATTAAAACTTATTACATGCGGTAACACTGTAATAGAAAATAACAGTTCTTGCTGAATGTCAATGTCAGATGTTGGCACATTGGTGCATCAAATCCGAAGTGATTTTTTGGCACAACTTTAGACACATTAGCCGAAGAGGCTTGGTGGGCCTCACTCCACCGCAAGGGAAAGTCGTGTAAAGTGCTTTTCCAAGGGCACAACGACGGGGCATCGTGGGGATCGAACTCAGGATCTCTTAATTCCGAGCCCAACGCGCTACGAGTTTCGTCAAACAAACACCACACGTTAACATTGCTGTAATACCATTGCCTGATGTGACTCACCGTAGTCGTCTGAGGACGTGAGAATGCTCATCTGCTGCCAGCCGAAGTGGTCTACGACGTCAGCTATGACCCTGCTCTGCACGGTGTCTGTGGCCGACAGACGCACCAGGAAGGGGTAGGTCTGAGGGTTAGCCAGCATGGGGTCTGTAGCCACCGGGGCGATCTGTGGGATCTGGAAAAGTGTACAAGCAAAAATCAATTTGACAGGAATTGTGATTATTGCCATGTTTGGCCGGTGAATCAGTTCCTGCTAAAAAAAACTGTTTGTACACGAAGTTTGGTTGGGTTAGTTACTAACTACTAAGTTAGTCAGTAGTTAGAATACAGCAGAATCCTCAACGAGATAAGTGGGAGCTATTAAGATTACTAGATGGTATCAGGTACTGCCACACAGTAACTTTTTATCCACAGTTAGATGACTGGATAAATGGTTAGCATTCATAGTATCTGGTTCAAATGACACAACAGCAATAGAAGTCCCAACTTTTAACTCGCGTACAGCTGTTTCAGTAACAATTTATGGAATGAATGGACTAAAGCCTCAATTGACCGGAAGACCATGTGACAAGAACTACAACGAAATAAACATTATCAAGATACAATTAAAGCAGGCAACAACAAATAATGTAACGTTACTTCGCCTTTATCCGCGGGGTAACCTATAACCGTTGTATTGAAAATCAGCGTATTTAGGGATATCAACTGGACGGGTGGTGGTTTAAAATCAATTGCAATACTATGAAAACGTTGCTTTGAAAAAGAACCTACTGTGTGTCGACTTGATGCCCCCACAATATCTTGTTTCAATCACAACGGATATATGTTACCCCGCGGATAAAGGTTAACAGTTTTATACTGCGAGTTTCAAAGACTATAGCTACTTTTGTCAGATCACATCATGGGTTTGTTGGTAAGTAATGAGACAGGACTCACCTGAACCGCTCCACTGACCAAGCTGACAGCCTTGACAGCAGACGAGCCCACGGGACCGATAATGGCGTGCACTCCGCTCGCCGACTGGTTACACGCTTCATGTAACAGACAGGTCAGGTTAAAGGCCTTTTATTGAAAATTTAACCTATAGATTTGACCTTACGACACACTCTCAAAGTTTGACACATTGTGAGAAATGTGGCTTAGTTTAAACAGAATTGAGTCAGATTAAAGCCCTTTTATTGAAAACTTAACCTATAGATTTGACCTTACGAAATGAGGCGTAACATTCTCAAAGTTTGACACGTTCTGAGAAATGTGGATCAGTTTCAACAGAATTGATTCAGATTAAAGCCCTTTTATTGAAAACTTAACCTATAGATTTGACCAGACGAAATGAGGCGTAACATTCTCAAAGTTTGACACGTTCTGAGAAATGTGGATCAGTTTCAACAGAATTGATTCAGATTAAAGCCCTTTTATTGAAAACTTAACCTTTAGATTTGACCTTACGAAATGATGTGTGACACTCCCAAAGTTTGACACATTGTGGAAAATGTGGCCCAGTTTTAACAGAATTGATTCTGAAAGCCTTGCGAATATTATTTAAAGTACAAAAAGTGCTACCAGAAGGAAAATTGATATCAAGAACTGAGTTTGAAATACGCAATGTTTTCTAATTATGTTTCATGAATAAGTTTACTCTTCGTTTTAGAAATGTTCTGACCAAAAAGCCGGATTATGTATTGCATTCTGTTCGGATCAATAAAATCAATAGATGATATGATGAAAAACAATGACTACTCGCTCGGGAAGAGCTAAGCTTGGCAAGATAACCCTATAATCCGGGTCTTAGGGGAGAGATCGAACAACACAGGCACGTAGAAATTGGCCATCACCGTGCCGAGCCGACACCAAGATTGGAGGGTTTTTGTTCTGCCGACCCATTATCATCGTTCTGCGTGCAGACGGTCGATACTGCTACAAAACAAGGATTTATGCAGTCTGGAAAAGCTATTAGCGAACCCACAGCCGTGGTTGACTCAACCTTATTTCCTTTATATTATACAAAGTGACAGGTAAGTGATCATGTATTTGCAGGAAATCCAAATGCAGGATCTTTTTTTATAACGAATTACCAGGAAACTCGATAAGAGTTTGGCCGGTGCCGAATTGTATATGTATGTATGTAGAACTCAGGACAATGATATATGAACTCTAGAATCCGCTATCTTACCACGTCTACTGGAAATGAGACCATAAAACGTTTGGCATCTGGTAAAGCCAGATAACGTCTGGTAAAAACATTTATAGTCAAAATCCCCACAGGCATGCGCATTTTCAGGGAGCTATCAAATTTTATTGCTCTCGGCTGTTGAAGGGAAGAGAAAACAACACAGAGACCCTATTAGCGCTAACTGTTGATAAATGACAACGCAGTCTCCAGACTGACTATGGAGCTAGAGTGCTTTCTATCCTGCATCCTGTTTTATTGGTTCAACATCGGCAAATCATGGTTCTGTACTATACCAGAGATGCAGTTGTTAATCGGCGCCCGGCCGGGAAGTTTGCAGGTGTAACATAAGCATGTTATAAAAGACAACAAAACACACAAAAGAAGATTAGTCATGAGAATCATTTGCGCATATCCTTGTCATTGCAACTTTTATCTTCGTTCCCACAAACAGGCCGGCCTGGACTCGGTTGAAAAACATGACCCTGGTATCATGGGCTAACGTCACATTTCCACGCAGTTTGGGGAACGAAAAGTACGATATAAAAGACACAGAACGGACCAAAACAATTCAACAGCATGCCTTGTGTATATTTATTGGCATAAACTTTGATTTTTCGTTTCCGCAAGCTGCCCGGCCGGGCCCCGGGTAGGAAATGTAACGTAGGCCATAGGGGTGTGGGGTGTGGGGTGTGACTCTGAATATTGCACCATGATTGTACTTGAGAGCCATTTGTGAAGAACAAAACTTGTCTTTACCTTGCAGGACCATCTCGAAGAACGCGAGCTCCTTGGTGGTGTTGATGGTACACTCCAGGGTGGTGTTGGGAATGATGTTGTTCAGGTTGACATACTGCACAGCCAGCTCCAGGGCAGTTCGCTCCGCCGTGTAAACCTCGGCGTCAGCTATCAGAGCAGCTGGTGAAGGGACGAGCATCAACACAGTCAACCTCTCTTTGTGGATAGACATTTCATGCATTATACAGAAATCTTTATTGACACGACGAAAGTACAGCAACTTTCGTAAGGTGTACATGTATAACAACTACTTACAGACATATATGGATATCTATAGGTATGAATAAGTCAACAAATTGGATCTAGCATGTCATTTACACTATTGGTTCTATGGTATATTATATGGAAATACGGATCAGGTAATGTTTATGATGAAGATCACACTATGCCAAATTTTTTTTTCAAATTATTTTATCAAAGCGTAAAAAGTTGGCATACTTAACTTGATGGAAACTAATCCATGACTACAATTCTTAGTTCTTCATATTCCGTTATAATTAGAAATAGATACCTCATGATAAAATATTGCCCATGTAACTTTTCGGTTTCTCCTGGAGAAAATTTCAACGGCATGTGAATGTTGAGGTAAACCAACATGACTTAGCCTGATTGCTGGTATCCTTGCCATACACGGCATGTTCATAATCTAATCCATATGCCGCAATCAATGAGTATCCTGGGGGTAAATTACTTCATATTGGAACATAACAGCATCTGGTTGTCCCGAATGAGGTTCAGCATTAATCTATATATTGTTTTTGTAATCGAATTAAGTACAGACAGTATAGAAGTAGTGATGATACATATACACTTACATTAGCGACACCACTAACCGTGCAGAAGAGCATAAGTATGAACACAATAAACTTAAATGGAGACAAAATAGTATCAAGATACTAAAATATACGACAGTTACATCATCAATAACGAGATTCGGATTTCTTTTGATATTTGAAGCATTCAATTTACCTTTACGTTCAAAAGGATACTAGTTTTTTAAATTTATGAGCATTGACATTATCGATCAATTAAGATATCACCTCCAAAGTTTTATCTTTTAGATTTGTGTCTCAGACGACTCACATCGACATGTCTGTTATTTTCGGCGCATGAGGTAACCGATCGAAGAGGACGCAGCTGTGACCGGGATGACAATAGAACCGGCCCGCATGGCCGGGCAAAATATTGCGCAGTGGAAATAAAGTCGTTCCGCCAGATACACGAGTTTTTACGATTCCCTTTCAAGTTGTTTCATTACAGTAGCTGTGTGTTCTAGACACAAGGAACAGTTTTCTCTGCGGTAGCGATACTTTTGGTAGATGATGACTTAATCAATAACAAGTCTGACGTAATAAGGGTCATTACTGTGTTTACTATCTTTGATGATTATAAGTATATTGAATTCTACTTTAAACGTCAATGTACAGTAAGTATTTTCCATGCATAATTAAATCATTAAGGTATAAATAAGCCGATTTTGATTCCTCAACACAGTCACCAACTGTTACAGGTACAACTTGGTGCGGCAGGGGCTTGGACCTTTCTCATATAGTTTAAGCTGGTCTGTATAGTAATCAAATACAAGTATTTTTGCGTGGGTTTGTGTGGCGTAGCTTTAGAGTTTTTGGCCCGGAACCAAGAGGTCCTGGGTTAGAATTCTGGTCATGCTACCAACGCTGTGCCATTGGAGAATTGGGCAGTCTACACGTCTTTCCTTACTCTGTCCTTACATGCACCCCAGTGTTAAAAGAAATGGGACCTGACTTCTATTGGAGAGATAAAAGGCGGTGGAAGGAGATGGATGGGCTCTGCCTTCCAATATCGCACCAGAGACAATTTTTTACCGTCCCACTCATTGTTTGGATGCCAATGTTGTTGATTTTCCTGGTTGAATATGTCATTTAAAGCTTATAAAAGTTCATTTTTAGCAGTTTCGTGTCATTTTTGGGACCGATAGGGTCAATCGTTTTCTGTCCCTACAAGCAAATTTCCGTCCCGTGACGGAGGGGCAGGTCCTGGAGACAGCAATGAAACATTCCATCGCCCCTGCGACTCAAAACAGGCTATAAGACTACTTTTACCTCATGTCTAGCCTTAGCATACGGCACTTTTATAATAAGTTACTATCGTTTAGTGCAGTGCCAGATTGTCATTGTCTGCCATTAAGCAGATAAAATCATGATTCTCCACCACACAAAGATGGCACTTGGGACGCAGTGAGGAGAAATCCGTCGATGGTAAGGTTGATACAGCACTGATTGCCAGCTAATTGGAATAGATGTGTCAGCTAAGCACTAATGGACCGTCTTTAAGAGATCTCGATGGAAAGTTACGGTGTCTCGTAGGAGATAGCACTCATGTGGTGACCTGTTCGGCCAATATTTACCCAGTGATACTAAATAACCAGTATGAGTGATATCGATGGCAGGATATGTGAGGTGGGCATCTTCCTTACAATAATGGCTTCTATCGATCACATACAAAATACAGCCATTCACTCATCTGCAGACTAGTAACGATAGAGGGCAAGTAATTACTTAAAGTACAAAAGAGTTATAAACACACGATATAGTAAAATCCTTGAAACACAACCAAAGTAGAAATCACTTCTAATATTTCGGTGTCTATCAGACACCATCATCAGGATTAAGATAGACACCGAAACGTCGGAAGTAAGTACTACTTTGGTTGTGTTTCAATAACCTCTCTATATTGAGCATTTACCAACCTGATGAAATTATTTGCGGAGTAATAAACATATATTTTCATATTGCTACAAGTGTAGTGCATAATAACGGCGAACAATGTGGAATTTACATGAAATAGGTAATTTTCTTTTTTAATTTTGGGTTTATCTTGATTATTAAGATGTACGCGGAGCTCACACGATGATATATTTGTCATAATAAGCGAGGGTATGATTGCCGCTTGTCCCAAGACGTGCCAACAGTAATCAACCTGTTTGGTCGATTAATGTTATTATCCGATTCCCATGACGTACTTTGCAATTAAGACAAAACTGTTCCATGTTTATAATCACGATGTGCGAGTCGGTTCATTGGAATTGAAATTCGTCCACAAGTTCCGCAGAAAACCCAAACAGTAACGAGGCATTTTATGCATCATACAAAATAACAGGGTCCTAGACCTTGCAAAAGAAAGGTAAATCAGTAGGAGACTGCTATTTTAGAACATTACTAACCACATATCGATTCGAATTCAATTCGGTATCCTATCCAAATGTCGTACTGCAAATTCTTAATAATGAATTTGCCTACAACCTGCAGTGCTGGCATAGTAAATGTTCAGTGTATCCCACTAAACAGATACTTTTGATTGCAGGTGGCGTTAACAGTGTTACTTATCAATACATCCGCCCTTTCACTAACCTACATGTAACATTATAAAGCTAAGTCTGTGCTTGGCTCGGGTTCATTCTACCACAACACCTACTTCAGAAACTTCTGGAGACGCCAATGTATATGGTTCTATGTTTGAACTATGTATTCTGTTTCTAATACGGGCCAGAAATTGCCTGCAATAAAGTATTGATATGCCTCTAAAGGCCCCCTCTCACTTGACGTGCGGCACGCTTGCGGCATTGCTGCGTTCGGAAGATGCTCAACGAATTTCAGATATAAAGAACAAATTTTCTTACTTGATGTGTATTTTGTGGTCCTCAATGTCACACTTTTACGTTCTGCACAATATCTGAATTATACC
>NC_049991.1:16836728-16864899 GCF_000003815.2 Branchiostoma floridae | reverse complement strand
AATCACAAAACAGTAGCGCAGTGACCGAACGCAGCAATTCGGCAAGCGTTCCGCACGTCAAGTGAGAGGGGGCCTTAATGTGGAGCAGATGGGGTAGCTGGTGCGCTGTTTCGAGGTTCATTTTAAAAACGACGATAGATAGAATCCAAAGTACATTTGTACCAGTCTCAATTTCGTCTTTTAGAGCGTCGTAACCTGAAGCTAGTTCCTTTAGCATAAGTGTATGATTGTGTTTATTCAGGTAACGTACAGGCGTAGAAAATGTACGTTTACATTACGTAATTTCATTTGCGAAAAATGTATAAAAACCCTGATCCCTTCGTGGATCGCAATATCAGAAACAGCACTCGTGCACTTTTGATGTTGGTCTTTAGTGGAAACAAATACTCCTGCACAAAAACAACCGTAGCACTCCTGCGTCTGATAGACGAAGAAATACTACTTCTTTTGAAGAATGCCTTGCCTTAAATGGTTGATACTCTCTGTGCGTGGTATGGAACAGGTCCATAATGGAAGTTCGCTGTATGAGGCGGAGAAATCCTGGTGTAATTTACAGCTTAGTGAAAGTACCTATTGGTGGATCTCCCGGGGACTATCCACGGGGTTCCAGCGTTCATCAGGATTTGCTGTGACGTTGGGTTTATTTTTTCATGCGGCGGAGCGAAAAGATTTCAGGGAATAGCTAGTAAATTTCGTCTGATTGGTTCAAAATGAAATTTTCTTAAAAAATGCGAGGACAGAGCCAGATTTTTTGTCTATTTGCTTTAGGACAAGCTAGTAATTTATATCAACACATACACACATACACAGTAGAGACTGAAGGTAAAGGTAGTCTTTTCTTTTACCTACCCGAGCGAAGTGATGTACCCATTTGTTTGTTTGTTTGTTTGACACCTAGATGAAGCGAGGAAGGTCGTGTAAAGTGCCTTTGCCGAACGTTCGGGGCACGGCGAGTATCGAACTCGGGACCTCTAGATTCCGAGCCGAACGCTCTACCAGCTACGCCACACACGACGCCACATGTTTAACTCATAGGAAGAAATAACTGATCTTCTATCATTAACAATGAACGGTTTGTAACTTTGCCCAATCTGTTTACCGTCGCGCAAGTAAAATATATACTGAGGTCTATGTTTTAAAAAAATTGTAAATTGTACTAGAGAGACTGGAGTCGTTGCAGTAGGATGACTGGAGTCTTTCTCATTCTATTGTACTCCATCTTAAAGACAAAGACTCAGCAAATTTTCACCATAAGCGGTCAAAGAAATATTAGTCTAGATCTGTGAATCAAAGATGGCAAAAACGAGCGGAGAAATTATCAGCGTTCAAGCAATTATGAAAAAAGGGAACAAAGTACGCAGCTTGGAATTTCATACTGATTACGCATGATTGGTTATGTATAATATCCGCAGGGCACTATCAGTTACGGGTTTTAGATGCGTTTATTCTCGTTTATCTCTAGACGCATACTTGTTTCGAGACAGATAAGACACTTTTAGTGATTCTTCCTTCGACATTCTGTAGTACACGAGATATAACAAGCACTGCCGTACACCTACGGGATATATCGGCACATACAGATATTGGTGACCCACATGGAGAAAAAAATCAATATTTTGCATTTCATGTTGGACTGAATCCAAGGTTTTCAAAAATGGATTAACCATTATTGCAAGTGACCAAGACATCCATCTCGCTTGGTAATCACCAAGACATCTGAAATTGCCAATAGATATCACTGTTTGCTTTGCCGGCAGCAAGGCCAGTCTGGGTTATCACTCAGGTTAATTACGTTATCGATGGAAAACGTCAATTCGAGAAAAAAAAAGTGTCAAAACAAATATCGCTCTCGGAACAATAATGCTACCTCGTCATTTGTATCCATTGCTCAAATGACCGCACACGGCAAGTATGTAATGTAGCCACTCTAGCACGACTTATATTGAAAGCATTTTCAATTGATAGAAGCGCAATGATCAACATATTATTAATCGTTTGCCAATAATACACTTGGCTGCTTTTACTATGTCTATTCCTAAACGCATCGACCTTGATAGCAACAAAGGCAAACTCACTTCAATAGCTCACTCACACCAGATATAAAACTAATGGCGTTGAAAGGCCCCATTTCAACGGCCACATTTTTAATGCTATCTCTACTAAGTACCGGCCAGGTGTATCTCTAAAGGGGTACGTAATTGGCTGTTGGGGGTAAACCGGTCATTGCAGGATTTAAAAGTCCATTAAGATATATATGCGGAACGTACCGTGACTTTTATGGAGCGGAAATGAATCTGTAATGCTCGAACATGCATTTTTACAACGCACTTTTAAGCAGCGTGATGGGTAAACAAACGACGTGTTGCCTGCCCGGTAGTCTATTGTTTGCGGACTTCTCTGGTGTGAAGACTTCTGTCATATCAGTCTAAAGAATAAATTTCAAGCATTGACTGTAACAATTAGGGCTGGGTACCGGTACAGAAAATTCAGGTCCAAATCCGGTTCAGGTCCAAAGGATCAGGTCCAGGTCCGGACCTGAACCTGGACCTGATGCAGTATGACTCATACCAATGGTCCATTTCACTACCAAGAAATCTGTTTGGTGGAGTATTAGACTTACACTGGCGTTTTAAAACACTACAACGCTAACTGCACCTGTGTGATTGACTGTAAACCTTGGTAGAAATTACTATAAACTCTACTCTACTTCCCTCTTGTCATTTTCTTCCAACTGCAAGCGCCAAAACGTGTGAATGCCTGATAAAATGATATGTTAATTTTCTAATCGGTCCAACATCCGGTCCACCTAATTTTTTCAGGTCCGGTTTTTCTGGACCGGTCCAATAAGAAAAACCGGTTTTGTACCGGTACGCTGTACCGATACCCAGCCCTAGTAACAATCATGACTAAGAATCAGATCCCCTGTCCCTTGTGGCCATAAGATGCTATCATGCTATAAAATGTGAGCCTACTGTAATCTTTGCTGAGGGCAGAAAACGACGTGTCAAGGTCTTTGATGGAGACAGAGATATCAATGAAGAGATGTACATTAAGGTCAAAACATTATTCAAGCATTGCCCAATACCATGCCATATCTAATCTCACATGGGATGAAAGCAGCAAAAACAAAGACGATGGCAAGACCTTGTGAATCAAGCCATTTTGGCCCATCTTTTATTTGCCACAATTCAAACGTGTGATGCAAAACCCGAAACACCGGAAAGACTACCACGTAGCACTTTTCAAACATAGCTGACGTGGACTTCGGGCCGCTCAGTGTAATATAACCAGCTGCTGCCACGCCGCGTGCCTGCGAGCTGGTGTGTTACGCCGAAGGTTGGTTATACCGGCTATATAGATACAGATACAGACAGATACAGATGACGCCTTAAGGCTGTCGCCGCAGTTCTATGAAGTAAACGAACCTTTCTTAACCGAGTAGAGATCATCAGGGCAGCTAACATTTCTTCTGATTCGCAAACAGGCCGCCAAAGGGAGTTCCATCCGTCATGGTGTGAGAGCGTGATTTGTTTTAATTCTGTACATGACTCGCGATGTGGGCACTTATTGGTCTGAAGCCTGATGGATGACTAATTGATACGGTCAGCCGCTGTGATGTGTTTCGAAGGTTTGCGGCGTTTAGATCGTTCTTCAAGAATGTTGATAACCGTGGCCGGCGCGTCTATCGCCTCATGTGGTAGGAGTATTACGTGAGACCTACCTCAGTGATAACTTTCCTCGCATCATTAAGTACAGTACATCTCCACCGTGTGGACTGACCATTCAACTATTTTCAAACCTAAAAATCCAGGCTGCATTGGTTCGGGGGAACAATTACTGTCCCTATTGCAGTGGCTTATGACATCCTAGGTTCCACTAGCTTATCGTTATCATCGTCAGAATGGAATACCGTTTTTCGTCCATAAGCTCCTTTCTGTTATCATCTAGGATTCCATTGATTTCTTGCAATAAAAGAAACGTTTTCCAACAAAAATTACTTGACCAGGAACCGGGATATCCTCAAGGGACAAGCAACTAAATATACATGATTACGATTCGTAAAAACAAGCTATAATAGAGAATGTCTCCAAAACTCACCTATTTTCACTCTCCTCGATTCCTGAGCGAGCAGTGGGCACAGAAGTAAGCAGGCGCCCAGGAACCAGACGGGGATCCACCTCAGTAACATCATGTTGGCACAGGTATTCCGTCTGGAGAACCGTCACAATTCTTGAATCATAGCCTCCCGGATATCGCTAAATTTCCGCACGATTAGTCCCAAACTATAGATATATATCTCTTCTTCTCTCGGACCGCGATCCTCGATCGTGCCAAAGTCAATGACGTCGATTGCGACTGACGATGGGCCTGTGGCTATGTCGATATCCCGGATCCGTCACCAGTCATTTGGTCAGCCCCAGCCTTATCTGCGCTATCATCCCCCGGAGTGGCAGTTTTACGGTGACTGTGCAGACTGTCATAAGGTGCCTCAAATCGTTTCCCAAGCTGTAGGAGAGGTTTCAATATTTGCCGTGGCTAACTGGTCCGAGGAGCGAGGTATCAGCCAGAGAGACGAGCTTGATGCAACAACGGCGCGCTGCAGAATCCGGCCAGCCGACGCCTCGCGTCACGTGTGTAAAACTCAGGCAAACTACGCAGTCTATGGCTATGCATACCGCAGCCGAATGTTAATGTACAGTTTTCGTGCATGGTAGTTTTAATGCTACTAGATTATGAAAACGTTATAGAATCTACCAAAAAATGACCATATTGGCAATTTTTTATAAGCAAACTACTCAGTCCATGCATACCGCAGCCGAATGTTAATGCACAGCTTCGAATTCCGTGCATGATAGTTCTAATGCTACTATATTATGTAAACGTTATAGAAGCTTCAGTGCATGATAGGTTTAATGCTTTATCATGTAAACGTCATACTATGTACCAAAAAGACCATATGAGTAATCAATGATAGTGTCAAGGCTCTATGTCATGCTAGATCATGTGAAAGTTACAAAATCTACCAGAAAGGCCATGTTGGTCGATTGGAACAGTACCTTAACATCAAGCAGCTCAGGCAAACTACACAGTCCATGCATACCGCAGCCGAATGTTAATGCACAGCCTCAGTGCATGATACAATGTAGCTATAATGCTACTATATTATGTAAACGTTATAGAATGTACCAAAAAGAGCCCTTTTTTATAAGCAGCGCAAACTACTCAGTCCATGCATACTGCAGCCGAATGTTAATGCACAGCATAAGTGCATGATAGTTTTAATCTGCTTTAAGTATGTAAACGCTATAGAATCTACCAGAAAGACCACATGGTAATTTCAGCGGTTCTTTTACGTTAAGTAGCTTTTGCAAACTGCGTAGTCCGTGCATTTCGCAGTCGACTATTCATGCACAGCCGATCGTGCATGATAGTTTTAATGCTAATTGTACGTGTGAAGAACTATAATATGTGCAAATCTACCAGAAAGACCATATTGGTCATTTACAGTCGTTATCTTACATTCTGCAGGGATGGTTGTCTAGCTGACGTTTTGTCTCCTAGGTATAATTATGTTATCAACCACTTAACTGTTGTAAAATTGATATAGATAATTGTACGTTTTAGGTACGTTTGGATTATAGCAATAGCCAGGTACTATCGGGGAATATCAATATTCCATTTGGTCTTTGGAAGTAGCGACGTTACCAACCAAATGGTCTGCCTACAACTTGATATAAAATGGCCATGCCCAAGGGGAAATGATGGGGAAGACAGTAATGAGGCTTCATCACCTGGTACATAAGGTGATGTGATGCCTTCAACCACCCGAACAGTTTTTATGTCAATGCTTGAATGGATATCACGTATGGAGACCGTATAGAACTTCTGGAACCCTCTCTTAGGAACTTTTTAATTTTTTTTATATAATTTATGATGGTTTCAAATATCTTATTTTAGAGAAGATTCTCAAGATAACCTGAAAAGCAAAAAGTCTGCATACCATTCCACTGCGTTTAATGCGCAGAGATAGACATGTATTTTTCTATGTCTTGATAGAGACTTCACTGACCACGCCAGATAGATCTTCCTCAGTACTAATGGACTACAGCGGTGGTAGTAGACTGTCATCAATCTAGGATTTGCGTTGCTCGTTGCATCTAATACCCCAAAGAAATAGTGCTTATGGTGAAGGTGATATGCTAGTACATTAATGTACCTGGAAAGTCAGTTACGCTTGATTTATAACAGATACCAGCAGGAAATGTTCCGGCTACCGCTGTAGGATCGGCGTAGATTGATAGTCACTGTCTGAATATATGACGTCAATGGAATAGGACTTTTAGTCTTTTGAAGACAAGAAAACTCCATAGGGTTCAACTATCAGATAGAAAACAAAGTTGATGCAAGCATATCATGAAAGCTCATCTGTATTGGTAAATGATATTATGACAAAACTAAACTTTACGTAGCCAACACGGAAATTTGTGCAAGTCCAAACTCTTTTCGTGTTGGTTGTACAAAGATTAGTTTTGTAATAACTTGATACAAGCATCGTGGTTTTGTTCCATCAGATCTATCCAGAACATGAATATCTCATACTACTTCCACAAAGTATTTAGAGTTTTTCACATCTGTGAAAAAATATTACCGACATACACTTCCTGCCAGCAGTCAAGGAAGAAATTGGGACGCGCGCAGACCAGCTCCACCTTCGCATCCTGTCTTCCTCAGCTTACAACCCAGCCCAACAAGTTGGACGCACACCAAGACAAACAAACAGACCACACACAAAAATCTGAAGGAAATATTCACGAAAGAAAAAAATAGTTTGTCAAAGTATGGCAACGACACGTTGCTAAAGTTTCTAACGGCACTATAAGGGTTCTGGTCGAATTCCTTGGCTGTGCACCAAACTGCAAACAACAAAATACAATTTTCATTGCGTGCGGCTGAACCTATACGAGGCACCTTCTATATTATGAGTCCACATATTTGGATCACAAGCCAAGAAGGCACTAGTAATATCGCATTTTACCGTTTCCAGAACTGCCAGAAACTACTTTCCTGAAGCCATTTCGTTTTACAATATTGGCCCTTGGGTCAAGAACCGCAGAGAACCTCTAAGTTAACTTCTATTGCTTCTGAGGGAAAGATAGAACATGTCAGCATGTCATTTCAGTCACCGCATTAACGTCAATTTTATGTCTTTGCGCTGTGCACTTGCACAAGGCAATTGCAAACCAAATTGTCACGCCCAATGGTGGTTTCAAACTTGTTTCATCTTCGCATCAACGAAAATGTTCCGGCCCTGGTTCAGTCATGTCATACTCTTCGCGACACATTTCTCACAACATTGCCTCATAACATAGGAGAATACATGAAGCATACACAGCATATAGATCGCTGTGTGCTGCGTCGGTCTGCATACGGTCCCTGTCAGCTTCAGTTTGAGTCTTGACTTGAGATGAGACGCAAAGGAAACTAAAAGAATTACTTGGGATTACAGGATTTCACGTTACATCAGACACAATGTTTTATTGATAATACGGCGGTTATTTTGGGACACCGTATCGGAAAACATCTCACCGCATCTCGTATCGGAAAGCATGGCAATTGAACAATCTGTAATCGATGTTATCATCATCTTCACTTGCTTGTCTTCAGCAAATAAGTCTGATGTACGAATATGCAAAGTTGAATGACAACAGTGTACATGTAGAATTATCTGATTATATGCGCCAAAACGCAGTTACTCAAGCAACTGGATATGATTTTAGAAACGGTCAGACGTTTCAGACAGCCATCCGGTGTCTTTCGTCTGTGACATTGGATAAATTTTGTTGGAGGGAGAAAAAATCATATCCAGTTGCTGTTTTGGGCGTATCTTATTACCTAGATGTCGAACCTTCATCAACGTATCCTGATAATATGCAAGTGGATGTATTAATTTCTTTACTTCTGTTTTATTTAGAGAAGGAGTCCCATCCCATTGCCCAGTGGCATTTTGTGGATTTTTATTGGAATGCAGATTCCAAGTAAAAGAATTGAAGAGGACACAGGATAGCCATAATGAACAGTGTCGTCCGCGATGTGGCACTACGAGAAAGATGATGTCATTGAAGACTGACGTCATATGCAGGCCGCCATTGGGCCTTCTCGAGACATACATTCCACCTCCAGTGTAAATTGACCAAATCCTTTATTTTAAGCACGTAGACAGCTGGCTATGGGGGCTGGCTGCTCGTGTGACACTTCTCTGCCACGAGATTTTTATTGCATCTTGGATTTGGACTATTGATCTTAACTTCTTACAGTGGCACAAGTCAACAGCCTGAGACTTTGATTCAGCGCGTCTATATCGCAGTCATCAATGTTTTATCAGCAAATCGGAGGGCGCTTTACTGGTAGCAGAAATAAAGTCAATGATGGGATGTTTTAGCTGCACATACAAAACAATGGTTTGATGTTTTTGTTGCACAAAAATCAATGATGTCTTTTTATTTGTACTAAATCAATGATGTGACGTTTTTAGTTGCACAGAATCAATGATGTCATATTTTAGTTGCACAAAATCAATGATGTCATGTTTTAGTTGTACATAAATTGATGATGTGATATTTTTAGTTGCACAAAAATCGATGACGGTCTTAGCTACATCTGACAAGGAAATAAAAGTTAAACGACTCTCAGGAAGCCAGAGGTACTGTGTGGAATCTGGTATGTATGAAAGACTTGCGTTTAATTCCCTTGGAATGAAGACTGTGACGTCTGTAATGGTAGAATCCATAGTTGAATAGTTCTGAGCTTTGTTCAAGGACAAGAAAGCCACTCACCATGAATTTTCAGTCGATCTCGTCGACCTTCATTAGATGTCTAATTCATTGCGCAGACGTTCCGGAAGTCAGAAGTGACGTCAGAAGCGAATCAAAAGTGGCGGGAAGACGGAATCTACCACCATCCTGGTTCAGTTAAGGCCCCCTCTTCACTTGACGTGCGGCACGCTTGCGGCATTGCTGCGTTCGGAAGATGCTCAACGAATTTCAGAGATAAAGAACGAATTTTCTTACTTGTTGTATATTTTGTCGTCTTTTATGTTATACTTTTACGTATTGGCGCATATCTGAATCATAAAAAATCGAAGAAAATAAACAAACAGTGACGCAGTGAACGAACGCAGCAATGCCGCAAGCGTGTCGCACGTCAAGTGAGAGGGGGCCTTTAGGGTTGATGCGCCATAATCTATATTGTCCTGCTCCGTGTTCAAAATCTGTACATGATCCAGGAAAACTGTTTGTCTAGGAGATTCAATATGAATATGTTGAAACACTTCTGATGAGGTAGAGTTGGGACGCCTGTGCTCCAAGAATCTTGCTTTAAGTGATCGTTCTCCTCTGTATATCTCCTAGCACGGTCCCCTAATATTCTGCCCCGCGCACTGTATGTGGTAGATAACACCACACTTCAGTTCTTTGAGGGCCTTATCCTTTAATAGGCGCCACTAACAGCTGTCTAAGGGTCCGGGTTGGTTTGTAACACGTTCTTATGCCGTGAGTGTTGATGATCCTACGCAGAGCTTCAGACATATACTTGACCAACGGCAAGACAACTAATCCTTTGCTCTGACCTGTGGGACACCTTTGGTTGCGGTTTCTAGTGATTGTAGGTTTTGGTGCAGTGGCCTTAGAGACCTCTGTCTAGACTCTGATAAAAGCTCCTTGCTTAGGGTAACTACATATGAGTAATACCTGGGTAATGTGTTCCTTCTCTGGCTTCCTGTCTGCAGGTTTCGAGATAATTGTATCATTCCCTGTGAAAGAAAGTACGGATGACAACCCGTTTGTGTTGCAGTAGATGGTCAAAGCTGACGTTTAAGTACTGATCTGTGCGTGTGGGTTTCCTACACATTTTTACCTCTAAAGAATCATCCTTTTTTACCACTGTAAGAGTATCCAGAAAAAGTAAGGGTCGGTTCTGTTCTGCTTCTGTGGTAAACTTAGGGTCGACCAGACTAAACTGATGAAATGTTCTGTGAACTCACCAGCATGGGTCATTTTCACTTTTGTATGAGTATCATAGATACAGAGATACCGCCATAACGGGGGTTTGGGGGTTGGGAGGTTCTGTGTTAATTGCTAATTGTTTCAAATGAAACGTTCCAAATGAACACGTTACATGCAATAGGTGACACAGGGGAGCCCATGACAGCTCCATGAATCTGACGAAAGAATCACCAGCTGCAGTGTAAACAAAAAATGCAGTCTAAACAAACTTTGAGTAGACTGACAACATACCTTTAAGATTTTATTAGACATGGACTTGAGACAGACACAACTCGTAATCAACGCTAGTTACTTGCGCCTTTACATGTTGTCAATCTACTCAAAGTTTGTCAAGACTGCTGTTTTTCGTCAGTGACACTGAATAAACTCTGTTGATCTGTTGCTATTTCTTTGGGCTAATCCTGACCAGCTTAATGGCTACTCGCGAGCACGACTGTAATCGTTGCCACCCTGGTAGATACTTTCAGACCATTTGACACACGCTACACGTCTTTACTTCAACAACCATCCGATCAATTGTCCATTTGGATGGTAGTGGACACAGAGTTGATTGCCACTTAACATTCACCGAAGTTAAATTGCTTTCACAATTGGTTGCACTGAGAATTTGTAAGTGCTTGCAACCACTAAACCCAACTAAGTTGAGACACCGACACGTGCTTTTTTTAAAGTGAAAGAATCTTAATAGAAAGAGAATTGATAAGGATTACCAATGTTACTGCCGTGAACTCGGGGGAAATCATGTGGAATCTATATCAATATATATTCCACAGGACCCCAATGGAGGTGAAATGTCCCGTATCTCCACCCCGACCCTCGCTGTTAACCTGACCCAATTCGTGTACGATCCACGACAATGAGGCGTGGATGACTTGTTACTGCAATATCCGCGTGAGCCGAGCTTCTCACAACAACCTAAGTTGTAACCAAGCTGGCAAAATGTCTATGATATTGAATTCTGGCGCTGCGACTCAATGCTGTGCTGAATGGTGAAGTAGATATATATGTGTAATCCATTCATTTTCAAGAAAAGCTCCCATTTACACGATATGTAGTACGATCAGTCTTTACCACTGGATATAAGCATATAACTTTTTAGACGTTTTAAACAGCTTCATCGTAATAGAAAATAAAAGTATACAAAACTTACAAAACAAAACCACGAGCCACATATGTCCAAACATATCCCTCCGTAAGTTTTTTTTCAAGGCCACATGACGCAGTCTACGTCTTACGTCTGATTTCCACAGTAAGACCTATCCAGCACGTTCCAGCCATATCAGAGCATCCTATAAAGCTAGCTCAATACCAGGAGCAAAAATCAATATGCTGAAGCTCCTACAATTTTAACCGAGTTATCGGAAGGAATCGGTTCTCCTGTGAAATCGCCATGGCGGGTTGTTATGCAGGGTGCCCTACAGGGGTTGGTATATTCATGCACATCTTCTTGGTTAGGCTCTGGGCCAATCCATTGGATTTAAAGCTTTACACTGTCAGTTTCAATCCTTGTTACAATACTGGGAACGTCTGAGGAAACCTATAAGGGTTAATAGTATCAGTGGTCGCATTATGGCGGAAAGACATGCCTGCCAGACTTGGGCACATCATATCCAACAACTCTTTCATGTTCGTTCAGTGCTCAGAAAAAAGAGAGAAATACAAGCTACATGCTGCAGTAAGGGTTAGTCTTTAAAATTTAAACATAATCGTTCTCATTTACTGCAGCCTATATGATTTTGGAATGCGATGTCTGTGCAATAACGATTCCAAAACGGGCAAGCAAGTGACGTGTACTAACTCATGATTTTAGTTGATGTTGTTCATCTCGTTACTGTGGATAACATAGAAATCACATCAAACATTTGTTTGCTTGTACGTTGCATGTCATCGCATTTGAAAATGATAAATGACTTTTTGCACATTGTATGTGATCGCATTTGATAATGATAAATGGCTTTCACCCTCACTATTACATTAAAAAGTTATTCATATGCTGCGATATCTATTTACATGTATGTCTCATTTGTATTAATTCAATGTACAGGACCTGAAGACCACAAGAAGGTCCGAGACTATGAGTGGAAGACTTCTTCTTTTACGAGGACACTACGAGGACAATCAAAGCTCTAATGCTAATCACCTAATATATTTTTTTCAATCCAAACCCTTAAAGAGTTTGTGGTTACAAAAAGAGACTTAAGTGTCTGCAGCTAGAAGATAAAGCTCAGTGATTCATCTTTTAAGTGATGAATTTTTAACCAACTCACGTAAAACCATTATACCTGGTAATTTTGTCATTTTTCTCCTGCATGGTGCAGGCAGCTATTGAGCTGTATCTAATCCCCGAATGATTAAATTGACGCTCTAAATCCACTTTTATTTCCGTGACTTCCGGCAGATGAAAGTAGTGATAGATGTATTCATTGATAGCACAGAATCATATTTGAGCGTTTTCCTTATTTGCAACATGTGAAAACAACATATCATGTACATGTAGATTGGTAGCACTCGTTTCTACTTTGGATGCATTAATTTCTTTTCGGCAATCCCTCTTGTTTTTTTCATCCACATCAGTTATTTTCACCGTTCACAGACATGTAAATGACACTTGTGGTAAGGCCGGGGAGCCCTCGTACTGTGTACATTTTTAAATATATTTGCATGACAAATACATATACATTTACTAACCATGTATTTTCAAATCCCCCTATGCTTATACAGTATTTTGCACCCTGAACAGCACCCTAAGCAAAGCCACTTGAATGCCAAAGGAATGACGATGGATTACATGTTCTATGTAAAGATATTTGCGCCTTGTGCCAATCAGCCATCAGCATATAGCGGCCCGGTAGGAAAGTCCGGCGAAAGACAACCCTGGCCATTGCCCTGGAAAGGATTATAAGATGCAATGATTAGAAGTAAAGGAAAATAGAACAATGCTCCAAATACCCATGGGTCTTAAGTGTGTGTGTGTGTGTGTATATATATATATGTGTGTGTGTGTGTGTGAGTGTGTGTGTGTGTGTGTGTGTGTGTGTGTGTGTGTGTGTGTGTGTGTGTGCGTGTGTGTGTGTGTTCCCACTGATCTTCGCAAGCGAATGACAGGTCATTATCATCAGGTTCTGAGATATTAGCCATTTTTACACCCGTGCATACAATCTTACATGCGCAATGTGTACTTAGTTAATGAATGATGCAAACGCTGTCGCTACAAGGCTGCATCGATAAATTTGTCTACAGCAGGTTTTAAGTGTGTCACTTAAATTTCATCAGTGTTTTGGGAATGACCATTACTTTGCTCTTGACGTAACGTTAACGTGTCTAGATCTTACAAGCTGATTCCAATGAAGAAAAGCCATGACGCAAACGAGGACCAAACTTATCATTATCATATCGTTGATACGATATCTTCAGCCTTATATAGTTGTAATACTATTCTAGCAATCTATAGTCATGATCAGCTTCAAAGGCGCCATACAGGTATTTAGAACACCTACTGGGTGTGGGTGAAAATACAACATATAAAGTTTAGCGTTTTTGCAGTCCTCCCAATAGCAGAGTTACCTTCATCAACAATTCAAACAACATATGACAAGCTTAAGAGTCTTATCAACACCAACTGCGTAGTTGGTCCCCGTGAACTACAGTACACCTCTCGCGAGTATCATGAATCTTATGTCCTTTCAATAGCAGTTACCTTCACCTCCATCAACAATTCAAACTACATATGACAAGAATATTATCAACACGAACTGCAGTAGACTTTTTGCAAGCATCATGAATCTTATGTCCTCCCAATAGCAGAGTTACCTTCATCAACAATTCAAACAGCATACGACAAGAGTATTATCAACACGAACTGCGTAGTTGGTCCCCATGAACTGTAGTACACTTCTCGCGAGCATCATGAATCTTATTTCCTCCAAATAGCAGAGTTACCTTCAACTCCATGAAAAATTCAAACAACATATGACAAGAGTATTATCAACACCAACTGCGTAGTTGGTCTCCATGAACTCTAGTACACTTTTTGCGAGCACCATGAATCTTGTGTCCTCCCAATAGCAGAGTTACCTTCACCTTCATCACAAATTCAAACAGCATATGACAAGAATATTATCAACAACAACTGCGTAGTTGGTCCCCATGAACTGCAGTACACTTCTCACGAGCGTCATGAATCTTATGTCCTCCCAATAGCAGACTTACCTTCACCTTCATGAGCAATTCAAACAGCATATGACAAAAAAAGGGTTGTTAACACCAACTGCATAGCGTTTTCGCTCGCCGATGAACTGCAGTACACTTCTCGTGAACATCAGGGAAGTACGCGCAATGAATCATCATCGTCAGGGACGATTGCAATCATCACGGGGGCGTATATACAGCCTCTGGCATTCAATTACTGTGTACACTGTATCCAACTATAGCCCATTCCCATGAGAGGTAAGCGCTCCTCCCTGCAATTGGTCTCCCTTCTCTTCTGAACAGATCAGCAAAATAAGGCTCGGATAAAAATAAACCATAGGTTGTCTTGTGCACATGTATGGAAGAGCCCTCCCATTGCCTAACCCATGGTTGGATCCATATTCTACTATTCCACTTAGCAAGACGCTAGACCATAAACTTTACAAGCTGCGAGAACATCTTAAAGGGCATCATGAGAGTTACTACATCATAACGTGCAATATTGACTTGGAATTTTATCCCTCTATCTTGGCCTCAATATGCTATTTCGCTATAGAGCTTCGGTTGTTGGTAGTATGCCAAGGGCAGCTCGAGCAGCGAATCTATCAAACGGATGAGTTTTCATTATTGACCATTTTCGTGCAGCACATGTCCGATAAAAGACCCGGCAAATGGTAAATAGGCGCGGAAGGAATTCTTGGCCAGTTCTTCCGTATGAGGTTATAACCTCACGCATTCATTGCATTCTAAACATGACAAGCCAATTAGAAATTCGAATTCCATCGTATTTTATTGATGCCCACATTACTCCGTGATGGGGCCTCCGGCTCACCACTTTGACCCGGGTAAAAAGTTTGTGGGCTTTTTGAGAGGCGAATAAGGATAAGGAGGATGCGCCACAAATACTTGATGGCCATGAGTTCCATTCTATGATAATTCTACCGTGGATTTATACCTCTGGAACTTGAAGGCATGACTATTTCTTGTTCTTTTCTCTGGTATTAGATACCTAATAGTTGGTACGCATTCATTCAGGTTAGAATACAGTGAAACAATTGTAGTTTACAATCCAAAGTAAGATAATCCTTGTGCTCCTTAGAAATGTCGTTTACTGTTTTCGGAGATGCCTCTACGTTAAGATTAATCAGCTCATTGATAAATAGTTCGATCACGATTACAGTTGATTTGCTGATGATCATTTTTAACATGTATGTAGAGATACATACAGCGGTTTGATTTATATTCCTTTCAAATATGCTTAACACATATCATCAATTTTCAGCACAATAAACCAATAGTTGTATATCTAGCAATATTTCAGCGATCGTGTTACTTACTAACTGCACATATAGTACATCTATGAAATAGATACATGTGTTCATGTTGAAATGAATGGTGATCATTTTTTTTTAAATTCCAAACATGCATTATGTATGTTGCGATGTGATATGATATTAAGTTTAGGTAGAAGTCATGGGACAATATGTGGATGAAACTGAATTTTTAATCTAGACAACGGCGACATATGTCGATAGTTTCTAACCATATTCCACTCACGACTTCATCACCATTTGGCAAGAGAATGCCGGTTTTACTCTACAAAACTCATAGGGGACTCGGGTCATATTCTCTAGTGTGACTAGGGTTTGGCATCAATGTGCCACATATTGCTATTAAGGGATTGCCATCTGTTTGGCCAATATCAATAGAATGATCAGTCGTTCTCTTCAGCTATTGAGGAGAGGTAATGCATACTTGATCAGGATGCTTTTTCGAACAAAGACAAACTGGCCTGCTGAATAAAGCGACTCTTTTTACACAACCATTGCTTTCTTCTCGCAGACGTTTCGGTGACCGTCTGTCACCTTCTCGGGGGCAATTCTGAGAATAAAGCAATCAATCAATCGTTCGCATGCATCATATGTTGATGCGTGGCGGCTACAGACAGTTCAGACAGTTCTCGCCACGTTGTTCAATTCTGAGAATAAAGCAATGGTTGTGTAAAAATATTCTCTTTATTCAGTGACGTATCAACCTGATAAAACCTGCTGTCTGCATACGTCATGGCTCACGGCCTTCCTGCATGAAGTCAATAGTTAAGAAGGTCGAGATCAATGCGATCCTTTCTCACTTGACTTGATGTAATTGAAATCCATTTGTTTGCTCGTGCACCATGCCTTACCATAGAGAAGCATTGAAGGCACCATCAATTTTGTTTTGCTATTGTTTTATGTCTGCGAATGAATATAGCGTTTACAATTTGAAAAGAAAGCTATCAGAATAAACTTTGAAGACAATGTATCACCATAGTATCCCATGTGGGAAAGAAAGGAACGTATTTAACATGAACAGATCCATCATAGTTGCTTATGATTAGAATAGCAATAAACCATCTCTCAGTTCCAGTATGTCTTTAGAACTGTTCATCTTTGTGACAAGTCGTATAATTGCAATCGACCGTATCGTTTGATTATTCAAACAATTACTGTCCCTATTGTAGTATCTATCAGCGTGAAAGCAACCTTGGCATTGCACTCGCAGCTGTAACTGAAACACACACAAAAAAAAAGATTGACGGCACAGGCAAGCAGCTGTGGTGAGGTAGACACGGTTATGTACTTTCTTTGATAAGTTCTTCATTTGATAATACGGTTCATTGACCTATGCTCATGGACCAATTGGTCATAAATTATCACTACTAGTACACGGGGGGCTTATATTCGTGTTACAATTGTCGGATGGCCCTATCATTCAGGATTTACTCTTAGTTAATGACTAGATCAGTAGCTACCCTACCATAAGGTAAATTGAACACACGTATGACTTGCTATTGCTTTCGACTTTCTGTATCGGCTATTGCACCAATATACGGCAAGAGTGCTAGTACACTCCATATGGTAGAGCACCGCTAACCATTAAGCATGTCTGTTAACCAATTAAGTCCATTATTTTAGATCTTCCACCATGAAGAATGTCAAGGTCGTTATGTAGTTTGGCAGAAGTCGGTAAAGTAGATGGAGAACTATCGATGAATAGTGTCAGACAGGAAGGAAAACAAGCAGACTTTATTGAAAGTTGAGTGCACTCCAAATTGAGCTTCAGCAGAGATAGCAACATGTGAGATAGCAACATGTTCTACGGGTATTGTACAGCGAAGCGAAAAGGTGGCACAGTAAATGAAAATGTACGGCGCCTGTGTGCAGAAACGCTTTGTATAACTTAAAAGTGTCTGAGTGAATATTACTCTGAGATGCCCCCTAGTGGGATGAACATCTCCGGTATTCCTTACAGGTCATGTCTTTGTGTTGGTTTATCTTCACGAGGCTGACACACTAGGGGCCAACAAGATCTTGTTGGAAAGGCTATTTTCCCACTCTGCATTCTTCTCGAGCAGCTACATTCATCACAATTGCTGATCGTCCTAGTTCACTCATCTAGGTTATCTGGGTCTTAAAACATCTTGCAAACTTCATTTCCTAACCTTTCGTTGAAGGATACTTTACAGTTTGAAGCGGGAATCCATCTTTGCTAAAATGGGCCATCTGGGTCGCCACCTTTGTCCTAGAGTGCCTCATTAATGACTGCCTCCTGCGAGATGCCCGTTTTATGGGCATTCAAGTTTCCGGTTTGTTGCAACTGCCTGAGGGGAGGCGAGCGGTAATGTTTAGATCAAACATGTCGCTTTTGGAAAAGTGGGACATTACTGTAAGTCCACAAACGGTGGTATGGAAATATTATTCATGAACGGTACTTCACAAAACTTGTAGAATATACATGTACATGGTAGTCAAGGAGCTGTGGTCCTGAGAAATGTGGGGCTGAGTGTACGTATAGCTTACAATAGGCTAAGCGTATCTGTATAATAGACATGTGTAGTGTCCCCGGCCCAAAGACCATCATCAGGAAATATTGATTCGGTATGTTGCTTCGATACAAAGTGATATTCTCATCCACAATAAGCTGATGTATAGGCAAAGATAAAAGTTGGTGTAAGAGGACCTGACGTAAGATTTTCATGGGAATTTTGAGGCGATGGCTTCAGATATGTGTACATCGAACCAACAACGGTAGACATAGACGTACAAATAGTCAAGAAAAAGCTATAATCATTATGTTCATGTGTTACGTGCATAAAAGATGTGTAAAGTGAGAACTCGATAAGATCACTGTTCTTCTTACTCAGATACAAGATAGATGTTTAACATTTGGCAGAATTGACCTATTTTTCCGGCTTAGCTCCTCTCAAACAGCTACGATCTGCGATAACTTTGTAGCAGGCCAACAGGTTAGCCTGATACCGAGGAAGTCTTTACTTAGGGACAGACTGGTGCTCCATCACACGCTAACCTGCCGTCAGCACCATCCTCCCCCGCCTCTTCGTTCCTGTGGCCCGATTCGTCTTGGTGTAATCGATGCACAACAGCTAAGGGGTTACTGAAGATAGTCCAAAGGGCCCTTTTGAAGAAGTGACGATGAATTTCTAATGACCTTTGCAACAGATAACTTCCTCGATCATTCTCCTGCCTTGTCGAAAAGAGCTAGGAGGTGTAATTCCCTGGACCTGTATAACTACAAATTATCGTTTGACTTTCGTGTCATGACCAGTGGAAGTTTAGCTCAGTGAGCTATGCTGGTTGTAGATCAGTCTACGTCTTCTTCTTTCAGTTGAGGCAACCGCCTTCATCTTGGGGAAGATTATGTTGCCTATACATTCTGGAAGAATCTACTGCGAGGTTGAGTGAGGACAAACATGGGATGTTGTAATGGTTATGGAGGGACGGATAGGGGAACTATATCTGTAATTTAAAGTTTTCAAGACGAGAGTAATGCTGAGAGCAACCTCTGTTGGCATGCTGTTCCGCTTTTTAGCCGTTCTGGGAAAGAGGGAATGTTGTCTATATAACAGTCTTTACTTTTCCACCGTCCCCAAAGGCTTGCTTACCAGTTGATCAAACTCTGATTAAGCTCAGGTCCGTCCGTTTCATGGTACTGTAGGATTTGGTGCATGTTACTTTCAGTATACAAATAATCAGATAAAACAAACGGTTTATGTGTCCTCGATTTTGATTTCTTGGTGGCTGCTTTAATCTAAATTTGCGGCATGACCAAAGTAAGTTTGAGTGCAGTAGTGCCTAAAGGTCTTTGTCATGGGTCACATCGAAATGAAATTTTGATGATTGTATGCAGATCAATCCATTTGAATGGGACTAAAACCGAAACCTTTCACCAAGCTCTTGCTCTCAAACCTGATTAAGAGATATACGTATCTGATTATGATTTTTCTCTTCAACCTTGATACTATAATTTTGATCAACCCACGTTACATTGGTAATATGTAGCTTAGAACAACTCTCATGAAATTGAATTTTAATTACTTTACTTTGAACCAGTCGACACTTGACCTAGCCTTGTCAGGTGCAATAAAAACAGGTCTCAAGTGTCATCTGATTTCTGAGACTTATAAACGTGTGTGGCATTCATGGAGGGAACATAAACGTATCTACTGTTAGGTCAACGTTGTGCAACTGTCCTAGCGTGAAGGGTTTCCACGAGGCCTGCTTAAACTATCGTCTGCAGATTTTATTTCTAGTGGCAATTGATTGTGATCCCTAGCACATTCCGCGTTCTGTTTCAGGTTTTCTTCACAATCCTCATTGCCTGTACACTTGTACCATAATTGTTGTAAAGCAGTAATCTCCAAGCAGATCCTAGGGTAGCATAAGATAGTATCAAAAGCTGGCAGAGGAGTAGAGCTGGCCGAAGGGAGTCATCAGCCTCCAGTAGCCAGACACACTCCTTAGGCCGGCTTCACTCCTCTGGCAGCTTTTGATACTATATTATGGCACCGTAGGATCTGCTTAGAGATCAGGGGGTAAATCAGGGATCGTTCTAGACCCGGTGGAACCATGGTGGAGACCACCAAGAAGGCTTTTTTGCTTTAATTTGTCGACCCTCTCCCGCTACCTCTTCGTGGAGACGCCGTGATGTGAACATACTTCAAGTCCATCGCATTGTCATGAGCGTACGTAGGAGACGACGATATCGGAATACACAAAGCAGACTACGTGTTTAGCATAATGTACGTTTTATCCCCTCGTTTTATATGTCCTAGGACAGATTTACAACAGCAATCTATAAATGCTATCATGTATGATGTCCATGAATTTCTCGAGATTTGCTGCACTAATTATCCACTATCAAGTATTATTCTGTATATTCAACAAGGAGCCAACTGTCTGGGAAAATGTGCCGTGAACGGACATGGACTTGTGTTTTTAAGAATAGCAAATGGACAAAGTTCTTTGCGTAATGTAGATTTAAAGTTTGATACAAAATTCTAACAGTACTGTAACAGAATGAAATGGTCGTCCCTTGAGTTGGTCCTGTCATAGACAAACTAAAAATCGTAAAGACAGAAACATAGGACCTTTGCAAACTGTATCTTTGCCAGAACTGACATTTACTTCGTCCTTGTTCGATAGAAGTTTAAGAAATACGGTAACAGCTTGATTCAATCCACTCAACATTACTCCAGCAACAGAACACATAAAACTATCTCGTAAATAGTTTGTGTAAGAACCGTATTACAACGAGTAATGCTGCCTGGGCAGCTATGACCAAGGAGGTTTCCTGATTGAAACCTCGTTGCGAGGCCGAGGAGATTAGAAAATAGAAATTTTCCAACCTCCTTGCTCCTTGCTATGACGCATCGAAAGCACGCTAAGCCCCGAGAGGACAAGGTAGCGGCAAGAACAAAGAAACCAGCCATCGGTTAAACACTTTTACGGTCCTGGTGATTTATTATAGCAGACAAAGTGTCATTAGAATGTCCCTTGAGTGGAAGAACGGTTTTCTGCGAACCGACATTACAGTGGGATGCAAAACCCTCTTCTTGCTTGATTTACTCTTCGCAGAAATCGTACCTACTTTGGTTTAAGATGCTTGATGCTTGCAACGTCTTGATTGGGTGACAATGTTCGGTAAGACTTTGACAAAGAAAGTTGAATTTTTCATTCTTGGTGCTACAAGGCACAAATAGTAAGATATACTGTCAAGCTAGGCCAGACTACTTTTACAAGAACATTCGCATTTGTTGCACTATCTTTGAAAATCTCTGGCAAAGTCGATCGCCGTCAGTTCAGAACCTTCAACACATTTTTATCTCGCGCTGTAACATCAAGTGCTGACCCATTTAAAGGAAAGCATCAGAAAATCTTCAATTCATTATTTTCCAGTAGTTTACTCATTAAAAAGTTGATGTACGTCAATTTTTACATTGATCCGCCTAATATGACCCTGTAGACACGTTTGAACTTCGCGCTCTCCTCCTCTCTCCCGCCGCGCTGGGCCATGACGTAATGGCCCCGTGCTGATCGTCTGACGTCACGGATCCGAAACTTCTGGCCAGCCATTTTGCTCGGTGAACCTCGGTCCTCTCATCGGTAAATAATCACTCCACCATTCTGGAGTTTAGTCCGCTGTTGTTGACACTTACCTTCGTGGACCTGTAAGTCGCGTTGTGAGCTGTCTACGAAGCCATAGTCCCCGGGAGACTGAACATGAATGAGCTTGCCTGCGAGTAAACCGCGCGGCGACGGAACGAAATCAAAACAATGGTGGAGGGGGAGGTTCACGCACCGTGCCATTCTGGACTGTTACAAGAGCGAGTTCGAGTCAGTTCTTACCTTCTCCTTTCCGGACAGCACATCGATAATTACACGTAAGCTTCCACGAATTAGGGTTGAATTTACAGTTGTCCAACTAACATTGACTTTAAAAAAAACCGAGTTTTCGTGACATTTTTCCTCTGACAACATACCCTTGATCGCTACATATCGAACGATCCCGTTTTCGCGCCCAAACACCGTCATAACAACAGTCGGGTGAAAAATGGTCAGAGCAGATCCACGCGCCACATGGCAATTTTGACGAATTTTGTCAATTGTCCATGACGGCTTGATATGAAGCTTCACAGCGATTAGCCACTTATGTAGCCTGCGATCATCATTCTTCGGAAATCTGTAACGTTAAAAACTTATTTATTTGCTCTCCGTGCTTCCATCGTACACAGGCCGGCATGGTGAAATTATGGCCCGAAATGATCGGCTTCGTTTCAGAGTCCGTGATTTGTTTTGATTGAACACCCAACAATCTCCGCCAAAGCTACAAGAAAAACCAGCCAGTCCAGATAATTTCCTCAGAAACAGAAAATAAAGTGAAAGGCGCGGCGTGAATCGCTCGAGTCTGTCAAGTTTTGGTGCTATCTGTTTGGGCACGAAAACGGGATCGTTCGATATGTAGCGATCAAGGGTATGCTGTCAGAGGAAAAATGTCACGAAAACTCGGGTTTTTTTTAAGTCAATATTAGTTGGACAACTGTAAATTCAACCCTAATTCGTGGAAGCTTACGTGTAATTATCGATGTGCTGTCCAGAAAGGAGAAGGTAAGAACTGACTCGAACTCGCTCTTGTAACAGTCCAGAATGGCACGGTGCGTGAACCTCCCCCTCCACCATTGTTTTGATTTCGTTCCGTCGCCGCGCGGTTTACTCGCAGGCAAGCTCATTCATGTTCAGTCTCCCGGGGACTATGGCTTCGTAGACAGCTCACAACGCGACTTACAGGTCCACGAAGGTAATTGTCAACAACAGCGGACTAAACTCCAGAATGGTGGAGTGATGAGAGGACCGAGGTTCACCGAGCAAAATGGCTGGCCAGAAGTTTCGGATCCGTGACGTCAGACGATCAGCACGGGGCCATTACGTCATGGCCCAGCGCGGCGGGAGAGAGGAGGAGAGCGCGAAGTTCAAACGTGTCTACAGGGTCATATTAGGCGGATCAATGTAAAAATTGACGTGCATCAACTTTTTAATGAGTAAACTACTGGAAAATAATGAATTGAGGATTTTCTGATGCTGTCCTTTAAGTCAGGTTTTAATCTTGATGGACATGGCCATGCGGCCGATTGCACTGGTTCAAAGTAACTCAGGACCATGTCTAATCCTGTGTGCACCGAAGTACGCAGTCGTAGCATATTTATACCCCCTTTCCACTAGGACGGCGCTTTCTGCGATTTGACAAATCTTTTAACGAATTCTATAGAAAATTCTTTTTACACTTTGTGTGCTTTGTTTTATTTTCAGTCATACTTTTACGTTATGTATGATATACCCAGGGTGAAAACGTAGGTTACATTCCGTTTAGGTCGCAGTGAGAGCGCAGCGCGACCGCCGTCTGGTGGAAGGTGGGCCTAAGGAAGCCAAAGATGTGTAGAGCATTGATTTGGTCACACAAGAGTAATGCATACCATTTGTTCTGCTCCGTTTCTTCTTGGTTAAAGGAATCGAGACCATCCATCAAACCAGACAGTTTCTTAAGCCTTATAATGGAGCTGCTAACTCTGTGAGTCTTCTTCCATCAAAAGAAGCAGTAACGTATATAATATATCGATATTGGGGATCAGATCTTCTAGATGTGCATTATACACCAGCTTTGCGATTCCTTATGTGTGTCCAAGGATCTTTTATGGTGTGTGGTGATGTATTGTTGCTAATGAAGAAAAGAAGAAAAGAAAGTTCTTGCTAACCCTGTAAGTCTTCTTCCATCAGAAGAAGCAGTAACGTATATAATATCGATATTGGGAATCAAAACCTCTAGATGTGCATTATACACCAGCTTTGCGATTCCTAAAAGTGTGTGATAATGTATTGTCGCTAATGAATAACAGAAGAAAAGAAAGTTCTTTCTAACTCTTCTAGATGTGCATTATACACCAGCTTTGTGATACCTTATGTGTGTGATGCATGATGTATTGTTACTAATGAATAAAAGAAAGTTTTTGCTTTCACCATGATTGCACCAGGTATGATTTCCTATTGCCAATAGATTCCTAAAAAAATGCCTTGTGATCTACTACAACTCATTACCTCTAGGAAAAGATTATTTTGTGTGTGCATGTGAGTGTGTGAGTGAGTATTTCCGGAGCAATAACTTAGAAAGCTCTTGATGGACTGTAGCAATATTTGTTATATCGTTCTTGGCGTTGTCGCATTTCCCTAGAACCGGCCTCTTCAATAGAAAAGTTCCTGACCATCAGACAAATGGATTTGTTCAGAAATTAGGTTTTTCAAAAACACCCAGATTAAAACTGAGCACAGCATTTGCCAGTTGCTACTCTAACTGGTTCGTCACCAACTTCTGTCATTTCTAGTAGTAATTCGTTCTTTTCCATCCATGACACTCGCAGCTTCCTGTTATATCCATTTACTTAGATTTCTTTGCACATTAACGTCTCCGTTCTTTTAAAACGTTGATGGCGTGTTCGGCTTAAAAATGAATGTCCCTTTCCAGAGCACCATGCAGAGACTTTCATCAAGAAAGTTTAAGAGCCGGTGCTTAAAAGCAACTCGTGCAACTTGAGGTGCTCATTACCGGGCCTACTGTGGACACATTTGTTTAAAGCCCTGCAAATTAAGGGCGTAGGAAGGACGGCCCGCTGAGAAGACTGGTTTATAAGTCTCGCGGGGGTTCCTAAACAAGCAGCAGCTAGCCAGTAAATGACATCATTAAAATCTCGTCGGGTCCGTTTGTAACACCAAATGAGCTAGTCAGTGGATTCTAATTTGGTCCCATCCACGCTTGGAGGATAAAACTGATTGAATCGTGAGACTGGCGCGGTAACTTGTCTGGTAAAGTATCAACAAGGTGAGCGTAAAATACACCCTCATCACTGCTGAGAGAGGGCAGCTCGCAAAGTTTATGCAATAAAGTTTATAGGGAAAATCCGCAGTACTAGGCGGTATTTGGCATTATATTTGCACTATTTACTTAGGGAATTGCGCCTTACTTAATCGTTAATGTCCATGTTTGTGATCTAACGAGATATTTACGAAACCCACTTTGATGTGAGGTGTGGGAGCAGTTTAAGGTATAATTTCTGACTCAAAATGCTGTGAGAGGGGCACGCGATATAAAATACGAACGGAATTAAATACCTGTAAACAGGAAACGATGCACCTGGTTAGTCATAAAGTTTTCTAAGAGATAATAGCAGTGAAGCAGTAACGTTTATCTACTAATTTCAAATATGATCATCATGAGATCGGTGCCTGGTGCAAGGGGGGGCGTTTGCTACAGCCAGCAAAATTGAAATGGAATCGAAGAGGGATTCCTTACAGTTATGTTTGGTGGTCATATAAAAACACCTACAGCATGGCCATTAAACAATGTTTCAGGAGGGGGAGGTTGTAAAGGCGGGAGGCTATTAAGATTGGAGCTTAAAAGCTGATAAGAGTTTAGAACGAAGTGCCACAATAAGGAAAGTGGATGATACCAGCCAAAGCTGTGTGATAAAGAACCAGGATCAATACATGGAGTAATCCATGCATCTTTGTCGTCTTACCAGATTAGCGTTAACAAAGGCGCGACTCTGTACGTATGTACCTATCATGTCGTATGATGAAGTACCCTATGGTACCTGATAACTTAAGCTGAAACCAGTCTGATGCATGTGAGCCTTTGGAGAGATTGCTTTAAGCCTCAAATCATCGTAAGCTCCTCCAAAGTACTTCTAAGTTGTTGAGAATCTCGCTGTAAGACCAAAAAAGCCATTGGAGTCATTTGCCATCAAGGCTGCAAATTACGTACAAGATTTTCGGATTGGATTTTTAAACGAATCCTACGAAGGGTCCAGAGTTAATCACCAATGCTGGCGGTTCACATCGTAAATAGGGTCATTTAGGAGTCGAAGAATAGATATTCCCAAGTAATTTGGCCCCCATTTGTCAAAACTACTGCTGTTTCGTGCAACAGCCAAGAACATTAGCAGTTTCAAAGTTCCAATATGGCCGTAATTTTGCACTGTTAGGCCATGTTTATAATGCTGGTGACATCCGCACGCATCAATTTTATCGGCAGTTTCTAAACAAAACTTTTCCATCATACTGTAAATCTTACAAAGCTGCTGCATGAAGAGTTAAGATATGCTGTAAGTTGAAAGAACGGGAAAAGCATACTAATGTCGTAGAATGTTAATTTAAAAGTCGATCCCAAAGTAAAAGAAAATGTGAAAGAAAAAAAAATGAAGAATCTATTGTACGGTATACCATACTCGTGTGTTCAGTCATATGTTCAACCTTCCTGGCCACTTGGATGTCATAATGAAGACAATTTTTTTAGAAACTTTTTTTTATTCGCGAGCTCAGATCAGCTTTGGGGTTCCCAGAGGATGTCATCCACTGACTCTGAGAGAGAGTAAACAGAGAAGCAGCAACCCGTAGTAGCTGAAGACTCCAGTTTTTCTTGGGTTGAGTGTACAACTAACATAGGCATCTAATCGCACGAACTCCATGTGATAGATGCCAAAACCAGCTACCACACTACCACTACCCTTACATTTAATCAAATCAACCTGCCAGTGGCCTTATTGTCTCACGGTATGTTAGTCTGCTGCAGACATACGTTATCTTGGCGCCGTGGGTGTCTGACCTCTGCACGTGTGAAGGTCACGGTCTCATCCTGCCTGACTTGACATGCAGAACTTGTGACGTTGTGTCCAAAGTACCGCCAAGATCGATAGCGATTGGGCGACGGGCTGTACATCAGCTACTTTGGAACTTTGCGGAGGGATAATTGGCATCCGAGTGTGGGCTGGTCCGGCTTGGGGAGGTTACATTTATGGGCATATCCGAAAGTTTGGTAAACCAAGGAGGGTGGACGAAACCGTCTTTAATGATGAAAATGATGAATTTTATTGCTCAATAATCGCAAAATTATGGCAACCAATAACAACTACTAGCTATAGACTACTATTGTCTATATACTATAAAGTATATAGACAATAGTACTACGAGGCTGTACAAAATATTATCGATAACACCACAGTCATGTTCATGAGAGATCTGTTCTCGCATTTGGATTAATGTATCGAATCAAATATTCGACGAGGGTTTGAAGATGACGTTTTGATTTGTTCTCCTGTCCTAGTGTTATCGAGATGCCCAACAGCACCCGATTCTATCATTATTATCATGAAGGTTTGTTAATCATGGGGCATGATTTGCGAATACGTTCGGATGATCAGTGCCTTCTAATGGACTGAGGCCGTATGATTAGCGAAGAGTTCGCGCTGGGATAATCAGGAGTCGGGGTCAACAACCCGTGATGCTGACCCAACATGGCGGCGCCCACAGATCGGACAGAAGGTGTGTGGCGGTCGGCGATATGAGCCTGGAAACTCCTTTCCAGGCATATTCATTCTACGTAACACGTTCATCAGGTAGGTCTTATAATCCTGGCTTCAGTTTTCTCTTTGATAACCAACAATGAAGTATGGAAAAATCATGGTTTGAAAACCCGAAGTAGCTCATAGGTAACACTCACGGTCATCGATCTCGCCCCAAGAAAAATCATTTTTGTAAGCCCTGAGCGGTTTATATACTGACGTTGTGGTCACTATATACCCAACTTTCCTTGTCTACTACTACTAACGTTACTAGTATCTTAGGTGGTAAAACTAGTCTGCGAATAGTGACACAACCGGGTGCCTAGCCTGGTAACTATGCCATCGGGAGCTGGTCGCTATCTCTACGGGGCTGAGAGAGTGGCCCGTCCGCCCAGTTCACCAGCGCACGCCAGGGAACTTTTACGGGGTTAGGTTATTTACAACGAAAAAGCGCAGGTAAACCCCTCTGGTAATGAAGTCTCATAGGACTCATAGGAAGTCTAATCAGAAGCAGGCCGACTGGGCCGTCAAACACCCCTTATATTATAATTGCAACGAAGCCGACCAGAGAATGGTGACCTGACCTGTTACTGGAAGCATTATATAGTAACTTAATGTAAGTTACCTTATTCAATGTGGAAAAACTAAACTTTACTTACACACAACACCAAGATTGGTTGGTCTAATCCATTGAGATACA